>NC_053167.1:62069906-62369906 GCF_016835505.1 Polypterus senegalus | reverse complement strand
TGGGCAACTGGACAGAGTAAAAAAATAGGGAGGAGTTAAGTTAAACGTAAGCGTTATAGAGAGAAGAGACTGAGGGGGAGGTTGAGCCTTGTGTTTATACTAGCCCAATTTCCTTAGTATACCTCTGGACCAATGGGCGCAGGCAACTCTCATGGTTTGCTTAATCCTTTTTTCAGAATGACTGGATCAATGTATGCACAAAGTACCTTTTCAAATCTGTCCACTAGTTTAGGCTTTCTTTCTAGGGGGATGGGCTTGTAAGCTCATAAAAACTAAAGTCATGTAAAGTGCCCCTACACATACCAGTTACACTTTGGCTGACTCACCCATCCACATCATAGATACCCCTGGTGAGCAGGATAACTGTTAACACAACTTTTCCGTTTAAACATTATACAAGGGTAAAGCTATTTTTTCAAATAAATACAAAATATTTATCAATCTATGTGATAGATATTACTCATTTTTATACTTTACCACACTCACCCTTTCTTGACAAAAATAGATCAACAAAAATGTTATTTGATCTAGTAGGGTCATAAATGTACTTAAGCCAAAACTGGCAGCACAGATTACTTCCCTTTAAACATTATACAAGTCATATAAAGCAAATTTCACAAATAAAATTAAAAAAATATTTATCAACCTATGTGCTGGATATTACTCCTTTTTAACGTCCACAGTTGTTATTGTTTTCCTACCATTTTGTTGTTGTTTTGTTTAGTTTTCTATTATTCTTAATTGCTAGCTGCAATGAATGTTGAAATTTAAGTCTAACATTTAGTTTTTCCATCCATTTTTTGACTCATAAAAATGTTCTGTGTGAATGTGTACCAGCATTATTTGTATTAGTTGTAAAATAGCTTAGTTTAATTAGAATGTATTTTTGTCAATCACCTAACCTGTCTTGGTTATACAGTATATCTTTTATTGTGTACAGTGGCTCTAGTATTTTAACACAGTTTGAAGTAAATAAATGGAAAAGGAAAAAATAACTTATTTAACTGTTCACATTTTAGAATACATGTAAAATAATAACTGCACAATACATAGAAATATTCTTATAAATAAAAAATTAATGAATTGTTAGAATGTACACTGCAGTGGGCTGGCACCCTGTCCGGGGTTTCTTTCCTGCCTTGCACCCTGTGTTGGCTGGGATTGGCTCCAGCAGACCCCCGTGACCCTGTAGTTAGGATATAGTGGGTTGGATAATGGATGGATGGATGGTTAGAATGTACAGTATATAGTGTTCAGCCCTATACTTAATTACCTCTAATTTAAGAATTTAAACTAATGCTTGATATGGGGCAATTGATTAAACTTGGATGGCAAGAATTTGGCAAGCTTTTCTATCTTAGACTTAATTAATTGTTTATATGAAGGACATTTTAATTAGCATATAGGTAACCTGCTTCCAGTGACAGCTTGCATATGTTTATATTTCTCAAGAGAATTAGATTTAGAAAGAGAAAGAAGCATAAAGTCAACCTATATTTAATGAGCTTTTTGATATTTGACACATTTTAGTTATTTGTGATTTTGCATGATAGCACCCCTAGGTGCTGACCTGAGAGGAACACTTTTTTTAGGTGTCCGAGACCTGTTAGAGGGGGTGATACTACCTGGAGAAGTTGTCATAAAATTATCTTTGAGAAAGGCAATTAGCATAGACACAGCACTTAAGGAGTACTTTGGATGCATCTGTTGGCCGTGAGAGTCCATTGGTCCTGATTCATAACTGCCAGTGAGTCTTGAATGTGGACCCAGGCTTTGGGTTGACTCGTGGATGTAGGCAAAAGAGTGGCATACGAAGTGCCTTTGATCCTAGGTGAGTGGATTTAGGCAATTTTGGCCAAAGGATTAAACCAACTGGGAGCTAATGGGGCCACATAACACCAGAGTGCTGTGGCAGAATCAGACATTGAAGAAGCCAAAGAGGCCAAAAAAAAAAAAAAAATTCTTGTTTTATTTCCTAAGGGGACTGTTTAACATCATACCCCAGGTTCATTGTATCCTGACTGTACTATCATAAGATATCTCAATTTTAATTTGAATCCTATCTACACCACTGCTGGGGGTTTGTTTTGTTTTGGACGTGCCCTTTCTCTAGGCATGCCAGAGGACTAGGACTTTGTGAAGGACTAGGACTTCTAGCATCACATGGGGAGGTCATGGTGGGGGTTAGAAAGAGAGCAACAAACTTCTTATCTATCCTTTTTACCCAAACAAATTGGAAACATAATAATAGGGTCATTAGCCATAATACTGGGCAGTAATGTTAAATCAAGTTTAAAACTGTTGCATGAAACAGCGTACTACCTTTACATACAATTACAAAATGTCCTCAAAAGTTCAGAAGTAATGTCTCTCTGATCAAACAGTGAACTTAATTATCTGCAATGTCAAAGTTGTCAATCACAAAGTAAACGCAAAAAGTACTTTCTCACCAAACAGGTCTAAATGCTAAGATAGTATTTGTACAGGTGACTCACTTAATAAGTCAGGACCAGTTTTAGTAACAAAAGGATTAGACTGGCCAAATTATTCACTCCAGCTATACAAAGAAAGCTAGAGTTGTGGGAATCTTAATACATAAGACATTTATAGCATGAGATGTAGTATTTGATTCCGGAGGGTGATATGTCTTGGTGATGGCTTATTTATATAAAGTCATTTTGGTTTGAATTTTATCTATGCACCTAATGTGAATGATAGAGATTTTATCCAAAATGTAGTTGCCTCAATTCCTACTGTGAAAAAATTATTATGCCTGGAGATTTCAATTGTGTTTTAAATCTACAATGACGATAAAATAATAACATCTAATAACTTATCAGACCCTTGGAGATATTTTAATCCAAATGCAAGAGCATATCCCTTCTCATCAATTCACCACAGTTACTCAAGAATTGATTATTTATTTATAGATAATAACTTATTACACTCCTGCAACTACTCCTGTCCTGGATATGACGTTAACCTGCATCCAGCCCTGCAAGCAGGTCTTCCAGAATTTGGGATCCTGAGGTGGTTTGTCATGTGGTGGGTGCAGCAACACACATTAGTGCATGGTCCCAGCCTCTCTCTCTATCAAATCTTGCAGGTATGACGCTATTATTTTCTCCAGCCATTACTTAGCCGGCGTCTTAACCCCCTGTCATTAGTTTATGAAAATTGTCCAGAATTCATCTCCATGCAAATTGATTATTGTTTAGAGACAAATGCATCTTCAGAAGTCTCTGCAAAAATACTCTGGGAAATTTTGAAGGTTTTTTTTAACAAGACAGATTATTTCATATCTTTCTCACAAAAATAAACTGGAAACTAAGAAGACATTAGTGTTAATTTGTGAACTCACCAGAACAGATCAAGAATATACAAGGTTCTCCAAATGAGGCACTTTATAGGGTGTGTCGTACGGCTAGGGGCCCTTGCCCAGCCAGGACACCTCTACGCTGGAAGGATTTGGGGAGGGAGCATATCCAAAGCATTACCTCCCCTGGTGCACTAGGTAGCAGGCCTCTTGGGTTGCAACGGTGCCTCAGACTCCTGCAGGGCTCCATGGGACCTGGATTTTGATGCAGCCCTGTTGGGTTCTGTGGGCGCTGCCAGGGGGTGCTACAGCTGCTGGTGAGCCCTTAATTGCAGCACTTCCACCACACCCAAAAGTGCTGCCAGAAATCGGTCAACAAGTACCTGGAGCACTTCCGGTGCCTTATAAAAAGAGCCAGCAGCCACTACTCTGTGAACCAGAGTTGAGTGGAAGAGGACACACCTTGCATTGATTACTGTCTTTCCAAAGAAAGATAAGGACTTGTTGCAATCTGCATCTTATAGACCAGTTTCACTTCTGAACAATGATGTTAAGAAACTGTCCATACATATGTGCATTGATAAAACTGCTTTATACCAGTCCAGACGCCTCTGTTTGCATTAACAAAATTATTTCAAACTACATCAAACCAGAACGTAGTACTTGTCAGGGATGCCCCCATCAGTATTGCTTTTTGTCATCACCATCAAGCTATTAGCTATTTACTTTTGAAATGCATCAGAGATAAAGGGGACTACTAGAGAAGGAACTGAACAGAAAATGTCACAATATGATGATGATATAGTACTGTATATATCAGACCCACAAACTTCCATACCAGTAGTCTTTAATGTCCTAGTAGAATTTCAAAAGATATCGGGAATCCAAAATAATTTGAATAAAAGTGTGCATTTTCCCGTTAACACCTTCTCATTTATTTTTCCAGAACAGTTTAAATAGGGTAAACATTACATGAAAATATAAAGATCTTTTTCAACATCATTTTGCTAAAAATATGTGAACAGATGGTCTACCCTTCATCTTACATTAGCAGTGAGAATCAACACTGTTAAGATGAACACCCTTCTTAAGCTTCTTATTCTATTTCAGAGCATCCCCATATGCATTAACAAATGTATTGTTATTTTAGAAATTAGAATCAATTATAACCTCATTTATATGGAATTCGAAACATCCATGTATCCAAAGGGCAACTCTACAATGACCTAAAGCAGCAGGGAGCATGGCACTACCTAACTTTCAGTTTTATTACTGGGTGGCAAACATACAAGCTATATAGCCATGGAATTTGACACAAATTGATGAATATACACAAGCCTGGTCTGCTGCACTTCTTTATATGCCCTGCTCTGTGCCCCAGTAAATACAAAGTATCATCAATATACTAATAATCCAATTGTCCATCAATCACTGAGAATATGAAACGAAAGTGTGAAGTACTTTAAGGCAGAGAAGCTTTTCCTGTTGCACCTCTTCTTGACAATCACCTTTTTCTACCCGGTCAAGCCTATACAGTTTTTAACCTTTGGAAAACATTTGGGATTAAAACACTTAAGAGATTTGTATATAGATAATGTCATTGCATCTTATGAGCAATTGTGCTTCCAGTTTAACTTCTATTAACACAATTTTTCCACTAGTTTCAAATCAGAAACTTTGCTACAAGGAACCTGCCCAGTTTCCTCAACTCCCAACCAATTCTGTTCCAGAAGAAATATTGATCAGTGTTGAAGACTCAGACAGCATCTCAGTAATATACAAAAATATACTGCTCAAACAAATTAAAGGAACACTTTTTAATCAGAGTATAGCATCATGTCAATGAAACTTCTGGGATATTGATCTGGTCAGTTAAGAAGCAGAGGGTGTTATTAATCCGTTTCAGCTGCTCTAGGTGCACTAGAGGGGCAACAATGAGACGACCCCCAAAACAGTTATGGTTTAACAGGTGGAGGCCACTGACATTTTTCCCTCCTCATCTTTTTTGTTTTTTCACTAGTTTTGCATTTGGCTACGGTCAACATAACTACTGGTAGCATGAGGCAATACCTGGACCCTACAGTGGTTGCACAGGTAGTCCAACTTCTCCAGGATGGCACTTCAATACGTGCCATTGCCAGAAGGTTTGCTGTGTCTCCCAGCACAGTCTCAAGGGCATGGAGGAGATTCCAGGAGACAGGCAGTTCTCTAGGGGAGCTGAACAGTACCGTAGAAGGTCCCTAAACCATCAGCAAGACCAGTATCTGGTCCTTTGGGCAAGGAGGAACAGGATGAGAACTGCCAGAGCTCTACAAAATGACCTCCAGCAGGCCACTGGTGTAAATGTCTCTGACCAAACAATCAGAAACAGACTTCATGAGGGTGGCCTGGCACCATGGAGCTCGATTGGCATTTGCCATAGAATACTAGAATTGACAGGTCCACCACTGGCGCCCTGTGCTTTTTACAGATGAGAGCAGGTTCACCCTGAGCACATGTTACAGATGTGAAAGGGACTGGAGAAGCCGTGGAGAATGTTATGCTGCCTATAACATCGTTCGGCACAACCGGTTTGGTGGTGGGTCAGTGATGGCCTGGGGAGGCATATCCGTGGGGGGACACACAGACCTTTACAGGCTAGACAACGGCACCTTGACTGCCATTAGGTATCGGGATGAAATCCTTGGACCCATGCTGGTGCAGTGGGTCCTGGGTTCCTCCTGGTCCTCCTTAGAGCTAGTCACAGGCAATCAGCTTAAAGTAGCTAATTCCATTTCTCCATCTCTCCCCGGTTGTTACACTGATAACTGCATTGGGATCCCTCTTGAAGAGGAGGAGCTTTGTCATCCAAGACTAACAGCAGAATTGATCGAGACCCTTTCAAGGACTATCAAACAACTGCTTGTGTCTGTGCTTTAGTCTTTTCTCTGCTGTACCTCAGGTGGTTAAATTTGTGGAGAAGAAGCAACTACCGATGGAGGAATGGTTTAGCGCTCCCCCTTGTGGATCCCTCGATGATACTCACAACAGTTCACTGCAGACAGGGCAGACCAGATTTTCCCTCGAATATCCTGGAGAATGGATTTCATTTTACCCTCAGGGATGATGGATTTGTAGCCCCTGGCAGGTCTCAGATGTAGACCCTGGCCTTGGGTCGGCTCACAGAGCAGGGCTAAAGAGTCGCATATGGGTTACCTCTGACCCTGGATGAGTGTAGCGAGGTGGCATGTATTAGCGGTCAGTGCAGGTGGGAGTTGGTGGGCATGGCTCCTTCCTGCGTGCGCTATTTGTGTCTCACTTGTCGGCGGCTTAGTGAATCCACGCCCCTTCTGTCGTGCTTTCCATGCTTTAGTGAATTATATATATGGATGGATATTCCTCTTTATGGAGTCACAGAACACCTGAGCAGCATAGTGGGTGTGGTCGCTGAAGAAGCGAAAGGCTCTTTTTAGAGCCACTCACCAGAAGTCTGTGTAAAGTGGCTAATCCCATTCCTCTGTCTACCATCTTCCCCTGGTTTAATACAATATCTTTAGTTTAGGTAGTTTGACTTATTTAACTGAAAAATATATTGCACAGTATGTTGCTCAAGAAGATCAGAATATATTAAATGATTGTGGATTTGTGTGTGAGTCTGCCCTGCGATGTGATGGTGCCCTATCCATGATTGATTCTTGTTTTGCTGCCTTAGTTTTTACCCTCTTACTACCCTCTATTTGAATTTGCAGATTGCAAAAGTAGTGTTTGAATAATTATAATGCTTTCTTTATCTTAAACCCCTTAACATGCACACGTACCGGTCCCGGTACATAACGACGATTGGACGACGTCACAATCATGTCACAGCCATGTGTGCATGCCCCTCTGTCATGCACCTCGACATACTACACATCAAATGAAAATTCAGAGTCTCGTCTTTCCGATGATATAAACCATTTTGACACACAACAACCACAGCACTGACACTAAATCCTTTTTTACAGAGAAGTAAATACTTTTAAGAGCTGACTTTTCCTACCTTTGACTACCTTTGAAGGCTCTCTGCAAGTCAAACATCAATATTTCCGAGCAATATTGATCTCATTCTGTCCGTAAGGCTCTAGGGAATATAATCCAGTAAAACGATTAGGTCCATAACACACGATAGATCCTCAAAGGGACAAAAACTCCAGAAAACTTTTTAACTCGAGACTAGCTCCGACATTTTTTTTCATCTCTATTGGTCATATCAGACGTAATTTGTTTCTGTCGGCAATAACCATGCTAAAGCATGTTACACGGAAGTGTTAGCTTCTTATTGACACCTAAGTTGGCCAATTACGAGGGGTCTGGGGGGTGACTGGCACCTCGTATAGCCAACGAGTGTCACAGACAGCTGAACGATGACGCACAACTCCAAACCCTGGTAGAATCTACCAGTTTGATTGGACGCTGTGAGTGACACTCCAAACTTACAGCCAATGAGCAGCTGAGCACGCCGATATGTAACTTGCCATACCAACTTGTAAACAAAACCAATCGGAGCTGCGCAAAGCTGGCATTTGTGCCAGTCTGCAGACTTGGTGCGTGATGGTTTATTGTGATTTCACCTAGTTTTTTCGCATTTTAAATATGGATAAACGTACAGATAAACGTAAATACACTCTCGATTAAGTCGTAGACGAATGTACGCGGCGTCACAGTTTTCAATCGGAAAATGGATATGTCTGAGGCAGAGAGCGACATGTGACACGCCCTTGTGCTTTCTGCCAGCTAGGGATTGCTACAATCAGTGGCACATGGAAAAACGCTGAGCTGTGTTGTAACAGTTTGTAAAAAATGTATATAGTTTGTGTGCATTTTATTAAAAAAAAAAGTAAAAAATAAAATATATATATACTTGTTTTGACTATTTTTATATTGAAATGTGTATTTTTTATTGTTTTTAGTATGGAATATGAATTTCCATAACTAGTAGAGTGACACTGTATGTAGATATAAATTCCTTTAGGTGTAAGCTTTCAGTAGAGCCCTCATTGATATATGTGGGTTGAAGCATTCAAAAGTTATTACACTTTTTCCATACGTTCCAAAATGTGGATAATGGATAAACCATAGGTCCCTCTAAAAAGCACCTGGACATGCCCACATAAAAACTGGTGTAAAAATGTCATTTTTACAGGTATTCTTTTCAAATTTGAAATGTGAGTAGTCAACAAGTTATTCTGTTGGTACATAGGTGTGTTTCTGTCCCCACCTACCTACTGCAGCTATAGAGGCCTTTATTTTCACAAAAAAACTTAGGCGAGAACAAAAAATTCATTTTTTCTGTGAGTTCTAATGTGCATAACTTTTGATCAGTCACACCTACAGTGATTCTGACTACTAAGGCTGAAACTAGAGAATGTTACCTTTACAAAGAGACCAAACGTGTTTATACTCCAGATAGTTCAATAACAGCAATGATTCTAATTTGGAGAGTTCAAATTATAAGCAATTTAGCAAAAATGACCCCACTTGATAAGGGGTAAGTTTTCATTTTATGTATTCCAACTTATTTGCTGGAAATTTCTGAATATTATTCCATACTCATTGTTTTTTTTATTTTGTATTCTTCTGATAAATTAGTGAGACCTTCCCAATATGTTCATGCTGTATACTGGCAAAAAACAGCTCCAGATGACTTAGGCTACTGCTGTCAGTTGTCTTATATGGAAGTTGATGTGATTCTCCTTCATTTCTGCCTCATCAATCGATGTTCAAAATGAGCAAAACATGTGTTATTAAGATCACTTTATTACCGTTTATCCCATCTAATCACCTTCAAATAATGTTTGTCCTAATTTCTTGTGTGTCTTGTGTTATGTATTCATAATATTTACAGAGTTGCGTTCTTTCATTGTACAGTAAATAGCAACAGAACAACACAGAAAAAGGTTATTACAATCATAATCAAAGAAAATTATTCACTTGATATACACAGTAGTTATTATCAGTTGGTTATTTAATGATTGGACAGCTCATACACAGAAAAGCTCCACAAATATAAGGTACTAGCTAACCTGCGGCGTACCATACGCTGCACAATCAGGCCGGTTTTTTAATGATTTTTAAGCACAGGGAGAAAATTAACATTTGAAAAATCGGTAATGTAATAAATCAGCAAGAAAAGCAACATTGTAACAATACACGGAACGAACCAACACACAATCGTCCGTGACTGAAAACTGGAGGACCGCCCGCGCGCCTCGCCTGCCAGACGGAGGGATGGGGTGCACGCGGGAGTGTGGAACGGGAGGAGAGGAGAAGGACGTCCATTCAGCTCCGTCCGTCATGCTAGTCTGCTGATTTCTCGTTCAGTAAGCGCTGCCCAGTCATGTGCCCACCTCCAACTCGTCACTTGAGTCGTCGTCTTTACACAGTCCAGATGTACCTGTGACTGACGTAGACGTTTCATTGCTCTGTGTGGTTTTGGCTGCTTTTCTATATATAATCCACCAAGACACCCGACAACGGTAGTAGCGAGGTGGGAGGGGGGTGTGTACAAAGGGTAGGGACGCAGCCAGTGGGAGAGTACGAGTTGCACTTAGTGGGAATTCCACGGTTTGCAGCCCGAATGGGGTTCAACGGCTTACCCACGCCTCCCTGCGCCGGGTAGACACACGCTCAATGTCATGCATAATTATTTATTGATGGCTAAACACTTCTGGAAAGACACGGTTTTGTAAAACGGGTTGGTGTGAGAATACAACAGTAAGCAAATGAAAAGATGGAACTCTGGAGAGAGCAAAATACAATACAATAGTGAACCTGCGGCATAACAAACGCTGCATTAATTATTTATTGATGGTTGAACACTTCTGGAAAGACACAGTTGTCTAAAAAGGAAGGGTTTGAGGAAACAACAGAAAGTGAATGAAAAGATGGAACTCTAGACTTTTCATTTCTCTGTGCGGTTTTGGCTGCCTTTATATATAGAATCCACCAAGACACCCGACCACGGTAGTAGCGAGGTGGGAGGGGGGTGTGAACAAAGTGCAGGAGCATCTAAGAAGACGCATGTTTGTCGCGGATGCAAATTGCTGTATGTAGCGTGTTAACAGTTTGCTATGGTGCACGCGGTCGTGCGTCGTAACCGAAAACTCGGTTTTTAAAGACTGCTTACTTCATTGTGCTTTAACCTCAGTTTTAAAGGATTATTTTAAGGATCCCATGGGATACCCCTCGCAAACCGTTTCACACGCTGCATATGGCGATTCACCTCCGCTAGAAACATGCCTCTATGAACAGTCAACGTAGCTCGGAGGTACATGAGGCCTCTACGACAGACAAATATAAATGACACCATTTTTTCTGTGTTGTCGCGTCCGAGTTGGTGGTCGTGGCCCTGCGAGTTGTCGTCGTATCCAATGGTCTTGGAGTTGGTGGGCATTGCTCCTAACTGCGTGCGCCATAGGTGTCTCACTTGTCGGCGGCTTAGTGAATCCACGCCCTTTCCGGCGTGCTTTCCATGCCTTAGTGAATTATATATATGGATACACCTCTTTATGAGATCCCTTGAATTTTATCAGGTAATTTGCTTGTTTCCACCACATAAAATACATAGATAAAAGGTTTAAGAACAAAGGCTTCTTTACAGAGCTGCTTAGAGATTCCATAGTCTACATGGGTATAAGCAGCCTTTAAATTTTATTACAAATGTGATATACACTACTGCTGAACCATTGAAATATGGACATTCTGTACAGTAATGGGATGTGGGGAAAAATGCATGACAAAGGAAAGTGAACACTAAAATCCATATTTGAAATACATTGCATTTCACAGAAAAGTGTCTTTTTCTTTTAATAAGCTTACTGTATCTTAACATAATACACCAGAATGTACTCCCAGTAGAATGTAATAAGCCTACAAACACAAGTTGGGTCTTCATACAGTTTTTGAAGGCAAGGTTAATATATAATTATTTTAACTCTCTGTTAAATGTGAAATATCATTTTAAGTTTGTACTCTTTCAATGAAATATGCTAATGCATTTTCATATATGTTATACTAATTTTGAAATAAAATCATTTTATGTATCTTTTAATATTTTAATTAAGAATTACAAAAGTTAAATGTAAGGAAGCCTAAAATGCAAGAAATACATTTACTTATATTTTGTTTGTTTGGATATTTTGTAACTAATAAACTGTACAGAAAGGGTATCTTCTTGAACAGCACACGTGCACCATTTGTTCCAGACTGCACCCACCGTGCAAATAAGTGTTTCTTGTTTTTCACATTCATTGTATCTAAATCTCAAGTGAGATTTGAAAAACATCTTTTATTGGTCTGTTGTGGTTCTTCACTGCCCCTTTACTAAAAAAACTTGAGTTGTGTAGTGCTAGTAGTAGAAGTATTAGCAGCAATAGTAGTAGCAGTAGATTATTGCCATATCTACACATACAATACCAAATCTACAAAAGACACTACTAGACAGTGTTGTAAAAAACTAATTGCATAGTGCAGATTTGTCAAAGCAGGCTTACATTCTAACAGTGTTCAGCTGTCAAATCTCATCTTTCATGTTCTTAGCTGACAGGAGTGCCCATCTGCTTCTCCTTTCAGAGCTGCCCTTCTGCACTCTTTTGAGGATGTACTATTTGAGTATTGGTGGCATTTCTGTTATCTTGAATGGGTTTGGCCTTTATTCTTTGGCCACTCTCATTAACAATTTTAATTATTTCCACAGAACTGCTACCCACTGTGTGTTTTTTTCTTGCATCATTCTCTATAAACTCTACAGACTGTAGTGCATGAAAATTTCAAGATGGGTGCTGTTTCTTAGTAGCTTGAAATCACCAAGTCTGGCACGGACCGTCTTAATCTGGTCAAATTTGCATAGCTCATTTGTCTTGCCGAATGTAATGTTTGCTTTAAGAATAAGTGGACTTCTTGACTTTACCAGCATGTTACATTCGGTATATTGAGCGATAGCCAAAAAAGACTGGATGATTATGCTATTTGTGTTGACGAGGAGGTGTAACTAATAATGTACTTACTGTACAGTATATCTGTAGACCTCTGTAGTGTGCCGTGGGTGTGTGTTTAAGTGAAAATTAACTTTAAATCAAATTAATTTCTCGGGTTTGAAGACATGGTGTTTTTAATTTTTTTATCACAGCTCTGGGAGACTAGATTCAAATTCTGGCATCATCATTGGATTTTTGGATTCTGCATGCTATACCTTTTCCCCTCTAGACACCTGCTTTTTATTTGTGATAGATTAGGTAGCGTCTTCAAATTGGTCCACTGTAAGTGTGATCAAACATTAAACCAATCTCACATGATTCAGGGTTGGTCCATGCCTTGAATCAGCTGAGATGGCGGCCAGGCTGCCCAGAGCTGGCATACTCTTCTTGAACCTGAACATCGATACTCATATGCTGAGATAGACTAGTGTGACGTGGACACATAACAACAGAGGTAAGTGCTTTGTGCATTTTATTTCCACCTAATCAACAGTGTCCAAATAAATAGTTCAGTACATTCTCCTTAATAAATAAGTCAATTAATTATCCAATAACATCGTTAACCATTCAGGGGAGGCACAGCTTTACAGTCACGTACAGGTACACTCTTGAAGTGTGTGTCATACTGAGTTTATTTAAAAACGCAACACCGGCATGGATCTCTTATGTGCTTCACCACACTCCCATGATCTTAAAATTGAATTAAGGTGGTTCAAACAATAGACAAATAAATAACAGAAGAAAGAAAATCATTTACAGAGCCTGATCAGTCATGTTTTCAAGGCATTCTGAATTTTAATTGCAACTCTTTAAAGCACCCTCGGGATTAGCAGAAAGCTTGTGGTTGGAGAGTACAGATATCCCATAAGAATTAATGTGTTACATGTCTTAAGGGTAAATCTGAATGAAAAATATATGTAGCACCAAACAGAAAATATCGTTATTAATGGATATCTGGATATAATACATACAAATAAAGTTCTCTCTATAGTGTCCAATATATAGTGTATAGTGAATCCAATTACCCTAATTCACAGCTGTGGGGTCCAGAATTTAACTTAACAGCACTGGATGTAAAACTGAACTTACTCTAGATGGGGCTCCAATTTCTAAAGTTAAGATAAATAAAACACTTGGCACAATGCCAATTCCATGTTTACTTTAGGAGTAGTAGTTTTATGGTCTCCTACTTTAGCAATATATTTCTTTAATTAAGCATGTATGAAACTGGCATTCAATATTAGAGGCTCATTATTGTATTTTAATATACATTCCAAGATTGGCCCTTGTCTTGAGTCCTTTTGCTGTCTTCAAATGGATGAAGCAGGTTTGAAGATGGATAAATGGATGAATGGATTATGATTAACCATGATTATGGTTGCAACCAATAGATTATCTTATTTGCAACACTGTCCACTTTTTAAGTTTCTGTATAGTATTATATTTAATTCACAATAGTTTTTATTGTTTAGTTGCTGTGCAACAGATAATTTACAAATGTAAAAAATTCTATGAATTTTGGATATTTTCTTCATCCTCCCCAACTTCCCATAATAAGTTACTACTGTTTGGTGCCATAGTTTGCAAATTAGGAATCTTTAAGTTGCATTTAAACTAATATTTAGTGTCAAGATGTTGGTAAAACACATTTCTGTTTCTAATAACACATACTAGTAGAAAAGTAAACCATAATTGAAAACGTCAGTATATGTTCTGCAACACTAGTTTATAATAATATAATAATAAGGTACACAATTGAAAACATACCAAAATGTACCAACACAGTGCTGTGACGGATAATGTGGTTCTTTTCTAATACTTGAGTCACAGGTTTGATTGATTTGGGACTAGAATAATCTTTATGTGCAGTTTAAAGGCCTACCCAACAAAACTATCTGTATCAATGATAAAATGTTATGCTTTATTAGGTGAATTATGGTTAGTACAACTGCTTATGATAAACTAGTATGAAAATAAATTGATGCATTTAAATCTTACAGAAGAAAGAGGAATGTTTAGTAGACAGCTAAAATAAGATTGTTGTATTTTCTATAGTCTCATGGGTTTTGTGCCATCTGTGTGTAAGATATAGTTTGCAATGAGGGATTCTATACAACCAGCAAAAATCTTAACTATTTTATTGGTTCCTGAACACTTCCTTTCTTATGTATTTTAATGCAGGATATCCTTGATAAGAAATTGTGAAAAACTACCCCTTCAGGATCATTTTATTGTCCAGGAATATCTTGAGAAGCCATTTTTAATGGAAGGTTACAAGTTTGACTTGAGAATTTACATTCTTGTTACATCGTGTGACCCACTGCGCATCTTCCTATATAATGATGGACTTGTGAGGATGGGTACTGAAAAGTATCATCCACCAAATGAATCCAACTTGGTAAGATAATTACCTCATAATGCATCTAATAATTACAGTGGTTCATTACTGTGTTTGGAATAGTTACATAAACTGATACTGAAGAAGTAATACAAGGTGACACAGAAAAACGGGAACTTTTGAAAAACCCAATAAAAATAAAAGAAATCCAACAAAAAAATTGTATTGACAGCAATTGAACCACTACAACTTGCCTTTTAAGAGACAGTAATCCAAATTATCAATGTCTGAAAATTACATCCTGTAGATGGCGTCCTCCTGTACGTATGCATTCTTCCAATCTGCTGTTGAGGTTCCCCATTGATCGCTGCAACATCTCAGCTGGGATACCACAAATTTTGTATTGAATTCTTTGTTTCAATTCATTCAGTATCCTTGGCCGAGTCGTGTGGACCTGACTCTTAAGGTAGCCCCACAAGAAAAAATCACAAATGGACAAATCCAGTGATCTTGAGGGCCAGGGAATGTCACCGAATCTTGAGATGACATGGTTAAGGAACAATTCTCGCACAGCTGCCATTGATTGCCTTACAATTGATTACTAAATTACTAAATGCCGAGATTGTTTACAGCTCAAGGTCCCTGTTCCGCAGTGCTGCCAACTGTACATGGCTGCCACTACGCATTTCAAAAGTTCCCGTTTTTCTGTGTCACCCTGTATTAATACTATACATAAAAATAAATATCACGTGATTCTGAAATGGGAATTTGGTTTTTTCAGCAATATGGTTTAAGTAATATAATATTTGTAAGTCTGTGAACTTTTGTCAATTTGTTGTACCCTAATTTCATTTACAATTAGGTCCATAAATATTTGGACAAAGACAACTTTTTTCTAATTTTGGTTCTGTACATTACCACAATTTTAAATGAAACAACTCAGATGCAGTTGAAGTGTAGACTTTCAGCTTTAATTCAGTGGGTTGAACAAAAGATTTCATAAAAATGTGAGGCAACTAAAGCATTTTATTAACACAATCCCTTAATTTCAGGGGCTCAAAAGTAATTGGACAAATTAAATAACTGGAAATAAAATGTTAATTTCTAATACTTGGTTGAAAACCCTTTGCTGGCAATGACAGCCTGAAGTCTTGAACTCTTGGACATCACCAGATGCTGGGTTTCTTCCTTTTTAATGCTCTGCCAGGCCTTTACTGCAGCAGCTTTCAGTTGCTGTTTGTTTGTGGGCCTTTCTGTCCGAAGTTTAGTCTTCAACAAGTGAAATGCATGCTCAATTGGGTTAAGATCAGGTGACTAACTTGGCCATTCAAGAATTTTCCACTTCTTTGCTTTAATAAACTCCTGGGTTGCTTTGGCTGTATGTTTTGGGTCATTGTCCATCTGTATCATGAAACACCACCCAATCAATTTGACTGCATTTAGCTGGATTTGAGCAGACAGTATGTCTCTGAACACCTCAGAATTCATTCGGCTGCTTCTGTCCTGTGTCACATCATCAATAAACACTAGTGTCCCAGTGCCACTGGCAGCCATGCACATCCAAGCCATCACACTGCCTCCACCGTGTTTTACAGATGATGTGGTATGCTTTGGATAATGTGCTGTTCCACGCCTTCTCCATACTTTTTTCTTGCCATCATTCTGGTAGAGGTTGATCTTGGTTTCATCTGTCCAAAGAATGTTTTTCCAGAACTGTGCTGGCTTTTTTAGATGTTCTTTAGCAAAGTCCAATCTAGCCTTTCTATTCTTGAGGCTTATAAGTGGCTTGCACCTTGCAGTGCACCCTCTGTATTTACTTTCATGCAGTCTTCTCTTTATGGTAGACTTGGATATCGATACGCCTACCCCCTGGGAGTGTTGTTCACTTGGTTGGCTGTTGTGAAGGGGTTTCCCTTCACCATGGAAATGATTCTGCGATCATCCACCACTGTTGTCTTCCGTGGACGCCCAGGCCTTTTTGCGTTGCTGAGTTCACCAGTGCTTGCTTTCTTTCTCAGGATGTACCAAACTGTAGATTTTGCCACTCGTAATATTGTAGCAATTTCTCGGATGGGTTTTTTCTGTTTTCACAGCTGAAGGATGGCTTCTTTCACCTGCATGGAGAGCTCCTTTGACCGCGTGTTGTCTGTTCACAGCAAAATCTTCCACATGCAAGCACCACA
The DNA here is from genome assembly GCF_016835505.1 of Polypterus senegalus. NCBI lineage: Eukaryota > Metazoa > Chordata > Cladistia > Polypteriformes > Polypteridae > Polypterus > Polypterus senegalus. Next base: position 62,353,076 of record NC_053167.1, on the reverse strand, counting down.
CCTCAAATCAACTCCAGGCCTTTTATCTGCTTAATTGATAATGACATAACAGACTTGCCCACACCTGCCCATGAAATAGCCTTTGAGTCAACTGTCCAATTACTTTTGAGCCCCTGAAATGAAGGGATTGTGTTAAAAATGCTTTAGTTGCCTCACATTTTTATGCAATCTTTTTGTTCAACCCACGGAATTAAAGCTGAAAGTCTGCACTTCGATTGCATCTGAATTGTTTCATTTAAAATTCATTGTGGTAATGGACAGAACCAAAATTAGAAAAAAATTGTCTCTGTCCAAATATTTATGGACCTAACTGTAGGTACATGCTACAGTTATAGGAGATTTTCAAGACTTCTGAACATTTTCTAATCAATGTTAAGCCTTGCATTGTAAAATCTTTGCGAAACAGTACTTTCCATATGTCCTTCACATCAGTCCTTTTGTTCTTGTAGAACCAGCTCTGTATGCATCTGACAAATTATTCTGTGAATAAGCATAATGAAAACTTTGGGAGAGATGAGACGGCAGACCGGGGTAGCAAGCGCTCTATCAGGTGGTTCACAGAATTTCTGCGAACCAATGACTACGATGTGAGCAAATTCTGGGGAGACATCTCTGTAAGTGTAATGTGATATCACTGTTATATTTTTAACTTTTCTGTCAGAAGTATATTTAGTCTGTAGTTTTCACAGAGCTGGAGCTGTGCATCTGCTGTGGAAATACTGTGCTAAAGTGTAATTATGTTAATTATCAGTGGCTCCTGAAGCTTGAACTAGACCTGGCTGGTTAATACATTATAGCAAAACAATCCTTATTATCCAAAATAATTAAATATGTTATTTGGAAATCGTTACATTTAAATTTTTTAAATGTATAATATATTTTAAAGCCTAAAATATTATTAAGCTGTCATCATGAGTTTTTTTTTTAGAATAGTTAAGTGTGTCAGCTCTCAGAGGTGTGATTGTTGCCCAAAAATAGGAACAGACACATGATGAAATTGTATGCATGTAAATAAGGTAAAACTGGGTAAAATGATGGTTATCAGTGATGAACAGGGTTATGAATGCCAGACTGCATCTCCTACCTAAATGGCTGAGGTGTTACAGTGTAGAAGTCATTGTGTCAAACATGGATTGATTTGTCTTGCACTCCTTTCCACAGTCAACCTTTTTCCTGAATATTTTTTATGTTGGTAGAAGCTGTGAGGTTGGATAAGGTCAACTAAGTTTGTCAGCTAAGAGAGCTATCAGGAAGATGAAAAAAAAACTAAGATCTAAATACCTCAATTTTAAAAGAAATTCAGAGTAATTCCTGTAATAGGCAAGCAAATCCCTTCTCATTAAAAACTGTCTCAGTTCCATTTGTGTGTCTGTTGTAATATACTGCCCATAGATTCACTAAGACTGATTATAAGAAAGTGCAAATTAGGTGTTAAGCACTGAAAACACAGAACAAGGGAAAGGAAGATACTTGCACTTTATAATGTACAGTGCCTAAGCAAAGCAGTGCTGTGGGCAGAGATTTTTTAAGCAAAGCACATGTACAGATTATCCCATATTGAGGAAACTGTAAGGGCATCTAGTGAGAAAGAGGGCATGGAAGACTAGGATAGCCTGAATTACCTCCTTAGGACAGCTGAGGGCAGCTAATAATCCAAACAAAAAACTGGTGAGATTCCACTGGTAACTAAGGCATCTGCTGTGATATATCTATCTAAATTCAGATCAGGGTACGACAGTGGTATCTGGAGCTTCTAGCAACTTCGTAGACCTTCCATAACCCTGGCAGAGATTCGAAGGATGACCTTGAAAGTAAGAAGTAATTGAGATTAACGTTTCCTCCACCTCAGATTCATTCTGAGTCTTTAATTAAGACATAAGCCATTACAGAGACATTACAAGCCTGTATTGTTGATGCATTCTTGGATTTATGGGATTTTTGTAACATTCTGGTCCTCTACCTATTTTAATCCAAATAACCTAGGCTTAAACAGACCAAGAAATATTTTTCCAGCCTTGTTAGTTTACAGTGCTTACCCCATTGCAACTGTATGTTGTTATTCTTCAATAACAGAGTATTACTATGTTGGATCATTAGTTGCCATTATTCATGCAGTTTAATTTACCCATGGTAAGGTAAGGTGCGGAGCTTGGTCATCAATGAGAATTTCTGAGTTCTGTTCTGGATTGTGAGTAGCCAGTTTAAGTGTTAAGGGTGCCTAGCGAGGATGCCCCTTGCTATGATATGATGAACGGCTTATGTGTTTTACTTAGCTTGGGAATACCTAGGAAGACAGTTTTCGGGGGGATAGGTCTGGTCTGTCCTGTGCAGTCTGTCAACACAGTGACCCTCACCAGGAGAAACAATGCAAAAGAAATATTTTGAACAAAACAGCATTGTTAGAAGGTAATGAAAGTAAAGAGAAAATGGCAATGCTAAGGATCCAGCAAACCAAACAGAAAAAAAAATATATACTTGCTGTCTTTGACTTTTGATGTTGACTGTTGTATGATACTAGGACATTCATTTTCTGTTTGCATTTTCCCATTGCATTTAAGGATACACTGACTTGCACACCCAGACACATTGTTTTGGATAGTTTAGAGTTGCCTGTTAAACTAATAGCATTCACTTAAGACAGTGGGAGAATTTTGGAAATACCAAAAAATATGCAAAATCCTCAAAGATGGTAACCAAGGTGGGGTTCAAGTTTTTCGGTAATTTTTTCTTTCTAATAATTAGAGAAAAATAATAAAGACAATGGAAAAATGAATCCCTTGAGATCCCTTTAAATATTTATCACTTTTTCGCATTGTTGGTTAACTCTAACAGTGAATGACTAAGAACAGGGTGTGACCGTATGCTTACAATATGTGGTAGCCATGGTTTAACTTTACAAATAGACGCTGTACTGAAAGGTAATCCTTTTATGTAAGAGTGTTACAAACAAATAAATATGTACAGGGAAAAGTAAAGGATGCAATGTACACACCATAACCATAATTACTTCTACAATCACATGGTCTGTTTATTGCACATAGTCATTGTCTTTTGGTCGTGTCAAATAGAAGTCTTTAAGAGTTCTCTTTTAATGAGATATTCCAATTATAAGATAAAGTGTAAGAAAGAAAGGACTGGGACAGGGCCTGGTAAGGTCAAGAGGGACTTGTAGATGGCATAAGTGCAAGTCATCTATCCAATTTTGGAAGAAGGACACTGCCAGGGGGTGGGATAACATTTTTTTTTTAAACATTGTCTGTGAGGTAATTATACTGGGGCACAGGGTGAAGAGAGTGCCTACGTAGAACATGCATTACCAGTGCTGTCTTGGATTGACTGACATTTTAAGTTTGTGTTGGAGTTCAACATCCAGACTCCAGAGGTATTTCCTGGGATTGATACAGAAGTAATGATGCAGGTCTCAAACCTTCTGACAGAATACAGAATATAATGTATAGCAGCCAATTATTACAAGACACAAATTGCAATTATAAAATAAGTTTCTATTGATCAGCATGAAGTTTATATTACAAACTGCTGCCAGACTTGTTTTACATTCTCTTTACAGAGTGGAGTCTGATTAATTTTCAGCTTTTATCTGACACCATGTAGTTGTGCTATATGAGTGAAATCCAAGCTATTTTGTTTATGGAAATCAAGTATATCTCAGACCCATATTAATCTAAAATTAAAATCATGATGGGCTTGAGCCTATGCCAGCAGTATTCAGCATAAGCAGGAAAGAGCAAGTTGCATAGTAGCAATCTATTGCAGGGACCACTTATTGCATACATCCACAATCCTGTAGGGCAAATTTGAACCGTTTTTGTGTTGAGAATTTGGAATCTCTCTTGTGCTTTCTTTTCTCTAAACTTCAAGGGATGTATCAGTACCGATAGAGTAGTTGAACCTTTCTAGCAAGACTAATCAAATCAATGGAAACTGCACCAATATGTTGAAAACTTAAATTATCTCTTTGTACACCTTATAGATATTTGGATGTAATTGCAGTTTAAGTCCAGCAGATGGTAGCATAGACTTGTGAGTATGTTGGTTTAAGCTGTACTGTATTTTTGGGTTCAGTTGATCTGTTCTTCTGAAGATTTAAAAAGACATTCCTCTATGATAGAAGAGTAACTGTTGGCTCTTTTGGCAGAATGAGTCTGTGCTTTTTATTTAATGGTAAATATGTCAGTCTGCATTTTATCTTAAGGGTATACCTATGTGGGCATCATTTTTGTGTTTACTCTCTTTGGAGTAATTACAGTATTAAAGCGTGTACATACATTTACCTCTTATATTGCAGATGCTTGCAAATAACAGAGTGCTCAAACTTAAAAGAAAGACAGTGCTTATATTCTTTGGCAATCCAGTTTATTTACTAGTTCACTATATCATTTAAAATCTAATTTAGCATATTTTATTACTAGGGCCTATTTTAAAGAGTACTTCAACCATATTAACGTTACAGAACACCATGGCTTCAAAAGGTTTATGAATATTGTTTTACAGGATCTTTTTTACCACTCTAAATCATAACATATACGGAACTAAATATTCCATAATATGTCAGTGGGCAGATATTAACCAACATTTAATAACATTTCTTTCATGCTTGATAGTGACGTTTAATAGTCTCTTGATAGTGTTGGGAGAAACCCGCTCAGATTGTTGGAAGTGGGTGCATAAAAGGTGTTGTGGTGTAAAGAGTAGTCTGCAGGGAGCAAGTTTGACCTTTGTTTGTAGAAAGTGTGTGAGAGGAATGCAGAATGCTGTTATAATACATTTCAATTAGGATATCATTAATGGATTTGTTTTGAGGAAACTTCTGCTGCTTTGGGGAAATTTTGAGTGCCTACTGGAGTCTGCGCACACATGGATGGATAGATTAACAGTACTTTATTTGTCATGGGAGGGGAATTAGCAGTGATAGCCATGGTGAGACGTGCATGGAATAAACCCTGGGAGCTGTCCCCAATTCTGACTTCTTAATGGACATTGTAGGAAAATATTAATTAAAGCTGTGTGAGGAATAGTATGATCTGTGGTAATGAGACATTGCTAATGAAGGTAGAGCACAGAGCAAAGCTGTGAAAGAGTGATCAGATACATTTGTGAAGTACTGCAGAATGAGATGAAGATGAATGCTGAGCTAAGAAAAGACTTGATATGAGGTGCATTAAGATGTAGGTGGAGGGCAAGATGCTAAGAAGCGAAAGAAGATTTGGTTAGAGGTGGTTATGAGAATATCAAAAAAGAATAGTTACCATCCTGAAGTATGTCCAAAACTTTGGAGAATGGAGGAAAAGGCTTTGGGTGAGGGGCAACTGGCTAGCCTGAGTAAACCCTGAAACTGGCTATTTAAATGATGATGATAATGATAATGAACCTGCTATCACCTTAACATAGCACTGTAAGATAATATTAGACAGGGTCTCTGGCTAAAAAGACTTTTTTTGGTTTATTTCCGTGCATAACCCCTCCGTGGGCATGTGTTTGTGACCTAATAATTATCACTTCAACAAGAGGATCTACAGTAAGAAAGCTTATTGTTTTACACATGAAAGTCAGCAAACATGCTCAACAGAGGCCTAATATATATAATATAATTTCTTCACTTTCTTGAAAGCCTAAATAAGTATTGTACAGGATACTTAATCAGTGATGAGGATAAACAATTCCAGTATTTTATTGGTAATGTGTTTTACCTTTTCAGTGATTTCTGATTTTCATTCACTATTATGCAGCTTTAGTTTTTGCTACCAGAAAGGCACTATTATATGAAAATAATAGTCAAAGCAACAAGATCCCTGGTCTGAAAGTAAATAGTAAAAGCAAGAGGAAAAAACTCCAGTTGAACAGGGGATGGCATTATTTAAATCTACGAAAGAGTTTTACAGAAAAAGACTATGGTATTATTTGGTTGTCAGCTCCCTCTTATTGTAATGCAGCACAATAGGAAGAGAAATACTTTAATTTAAAAAGTCATGCACCTTATTGAAAACACTGGTGCCACTCGAGGGTAGATGCTGCGTTAATCTTGAAAAGACAAAAATGCATATGTTGAGTGAATTCATCTGGATAAAGATCCAGTAAAGATTGAGACTATGAATAATACATTTTTTGCAGGTACAATGTATCTAGTGTATAAAAGAATCTTCTAGAAATCAAAGACAGAAAATGATTCCTCAAATTTTAATGAGTATTGGCCACTCTGGAGTCTCATATGCATTTTAAATTATAAAAAAGGATTACAAGGATCTTTCTTTTTAAATTTTCTAACAACAAATTAAACATTTCTTTACTATATGATTTTGTTGAAAATGATTAATTAACAATTTTCTATTAAATGTTGATTATAATTTTTAATGCATATTCATTTTATAGAATGTTGTGTTTCTTTTGTTTTTGCTTGATTTTACTTATTATAATGTGACTCCAAGTTTAGCAAAAATAAATAAGAAAAGAGTAAAAATTTTATTTAGGTGCTGCAAAAATGCATCAATGTCTAATTTACAATTATGTAACAAGATAAACTTCTTTGGGACTTCATAATGCCTTCACACCATCAGTAAAGTGTTTATTCATTTTTACAATGTGACCTACTAACAAAAGAATGGTCTGTGACACATTTCTCTTGATATTACATATTTAGTATTAAGAACTGTAAATCCTTCATATTAACAAAGTCATTTTACCATCATGTCAATATGCCACACTACAAAGAGATAAAAACCCTATCTATTAATGTTTTATACATGTTTAGAAGACCAAAAGAAGTCTTTTTAAGGTCTTATTACATAAGTGTAAATGAGCAATAGATGCATTTTTGCAGTACCTAAATTAAGTTAAAAGTGTTACTAAAAGAAGAATATTCATGCTTGGGTTCCAAAAGTCCTTAAGTACAAAAAATAGCGTTTTTTTAGACAGTTTTGTCAATGTATTTTTATGCAGCAAAGAACATAGTACATATTATCAAATATAAAAATAAAATGTCATGAAACTATGCATATAACTACTCATATTTATCTTTTGAGGGGTATATGAATTACTTTTTGTACTTGGTTATATGAAACACTTGCCAATAGGAAGAAGTAACTTGAAGGATGCTTTTATTTTGTGGACTATTATTATTTCTGCCTTGAGTAAGTGGAACAGACATAATTTCTAAAATATTAGTTGTCTACTACAGGTCTCTAAGGATCAGATTTCACTTCTTTGATGCCTGCCCCATAAAGCTCTCGTTTGATGTTAAGTATATTATTTTTTCTCTGCTGACATAAGATGTCCTGCCAATTTATCTATATTTTTGTCTCCTTAAAATGTTGTACCTATTTAGACAATATGTAATCAAAATTAAACAGCTGCTTCTTAACTTCTTATACCTAGCAAAGTTAAGAGAGGGCTGCCCTTGGCTTTTCACAGCCAGAATATGGAAAAGGATGTCATATCGTTAGCATCTTTTTGTTAAAAGTGTAAAGTTCTGTGTAACCACGCGGGGGCGTCAGTGAGTTCCAAACCACAGACACTTGCCAGGAAGCTGAAATATAGATCAGATGGCCTGCAACAGGCTTGCATTTTTCAGAGATAGAGTAACTTATGCATCTCACAACACTTTCCAGTGATTTTTACCATTTAACAGCCTTGTTTGTAGTGAGTACCGCTCTGTAGAAGAGACCATCCAGTGCCCCTCCAGCAAGGTATGCTTTCTGTGCATACATATCCCATTCTTGGACCCGGTACTTTGGTCAGCTGTGGTAGCCTGACAGACTTCTGTTGCTTCACCTACTGCCAGCTCTTCTGGCTGTTCTTTGTCTCATTTCTGGCTTTGGGTGTTGGTGCTGAATGTGTGGGATTACAGTCTGGGTTTTGGTTACAATAAATTTATTCAGGAGCCTGCCACCAGACAGCCAAGAAATTCTGCCAACTATGCCAATATAACCACAAGGGTGTGCTACTAAGCCCCACACCACAGACACAATAATGCCTAACATGATTCCAGTTCAAATAAAAGGTTTTTATTCACCTCCAACACTTTGTTTTACAAGAATGCCAATGAGAATGACTTGGGACTCCATTTCCCATGCCACCCTGTGGGTGACTTAATCTGGTCCAGCCTTGACGAACACTGCCACCTGTTGTGTGAAGTAATGATTCACCCAATGATTCCATTATAGACTCCTGGCTGGGTATAAATCCTTCCCTTATCCCAACCAGGATGCCTGTCCTTCTTTCTAAGCACCTACAATATACACATTGTATATATTTTACTGGATATATAAAATGTACAGTGGCTTCAGAAAGTGTTCAGACCCCGTGAGTTTCTGTGCATTTTATTGTGTTATAAATTTAATTTTAAATGGAGCAATCTTCCATTTTGCCCAACAATCTACACTCAATAACCCATAATAACAAAGTAAAAATATGTTTTCAGAAAGGTTTGCAAATTTATAAAAAATCAAAAACTGAGATCCTATATTCATATAAAGTTAATACTTTGTAAAAGCCTCTTTGGCAGCAATTACAGCTTCAAGCTTCAACTCCCTGGATTATCTAACTAAAAACTGGCCTTTCTTTCAGAGCCATGCAACCGCTACCCCACAGCGTTATCGTGGCTGTATTTTTCAGGTCATTATTGTGCTGACCGAGTTTGAGGTTGTGTGCATTCTGGAACAGATTTTCTTCAAGGACCTTCTGTATTTCCCCCAATTATTGTCATTTTCCCTGTCCTTGTAAGTTGGAAGCACCTATAGCACCTATAGTGTGACTCTGCTAATACCATGTTTCACCGTAGGGATGGTATTAGGCAGATGATGAGCATTGCCTGGTCTTAACTAGACATAGTGCTTTGAGTTCCGCCCACAGAGTTCAGCTTTTGTCTCATCAGACCAAGTAATCTTCTCCCTCATGCTCTCAGAATCCATTAAATGAAGTCTGGCACACTCCAAGTGGGAATTAGCTATCAAAAACACCTGTTTGATGGAGTACGGCTGAGATGGTCATCCTTCTGACAAGTTATCCTATCTCAGCAAAGGATTTCAAAAGCTCTGATAGAGTGACTACTGGCGTCTTGGTCACCTTTCTGTCCAAGGCACTTCTTGCTCAGTTACTCTATTTGGCCAGAAGGCCAACTCTAGAAATAGTTCTGATGGTTTCAGACTTATTCCGTTTCACAGTTATTGAAGCCTTTGTTCGCTTGGGAACACCTAAAGCTTTAGAAATGGGTTTATACCCTTCCCCTGGTAAATGCCTCACTTCAATTTTATCACATAGATCAACAGAGAGTTCCTTGGTCTCTGGTTTTTGTTCTGAAATGCAGTGTGAATTGTGGGATCTTATATACATAGATGTCTACCTTTCTACTGTAAACTGTGTCCAATCACTTGAGCTTGCCAAGTTCTTGCCACTTGAGCTTGCTAAGTTCTAGATGCATCTCAAGGATAATTAAAGCAAACAGGATGCACCTGATCACAAGGGTCTGAATACTTTCTGTCCATAAAACATGCAAAGCACTATCATCTCAACATGACAATAAATTATATTGTCTCTAATGGTTTGCACAGTCTTCAGATACTGTACTCCAATACTGTACTTTGGGATAGGGATTAATAGTAGGTTTAATGAATAAGTGTGTGCCAAAACATCTATAGGATTGGCATGATGCTATCAAGTCATCATGGGCCACAATCGCTAAGCATCGTTTACATTACCTTGTTGAATCCATATCTTGAGGAATTCAGGCTTTTCTTGACAACAAGAATTTAATATAGTGACTAATGAGTATGCTATTTTAATGGTACAATAATAGGAAAATAACAAATAGAGTTAAGCATTCAAAACTATATCAAAAATACAGATTACACTGCAGTGCTTTTCTGAATGCTATATAAGAGAAGATAAATAAATTAGAGGTAAAATGACTGACTGTGAAAATCACTGGAACAAAAACTAGCAGCCACAGGGGTTATCCAGAAATAACTTTGAGAACCACTGCTCTATGCCATGAATGCAGCTGCATGTATCAACTAAAATATTTTTTTTCACTGATACTATATTTTCTGGATGAATATAATTTTCCTTTACTCTGTATCTTTCTTGCTCATACAGTATGTCAAGTGTTATGCACACCAAACTCCAAGTAAATTGGACCATGATTTGTGAAACGAAATTATTGACATAAGTAACTAAAACATTACTGACATATCTGACCATTTTTATACTTTCATACCATTTCTCTCATCTATTCTTAAGTACATTCCAAAACTAGGAAAAGTTAACTTGCTGAAATTTATGGTAGCACCAAGTACCATTGCAGAGCACTGAAAAGAGGAAGAGAATGGGAAAGGTTTAGTAATAGTCACAATTACTGTAAAAACACAGACTGTAATGCAGTAAGTACATATACATGACCAGCTCCAGCACACATTCAGCATGCTGGTCTAAAATAATGAATCTCATTTCTTGGTTTAAATGTAAATCTGTTTTATAAACACAATTTACAAATGTAGATTACTTTTCTTAACAGAGACATATAGTCGACAATTGTACAAAAAACTGAATTTTGAGCACTTTTGATCCCTGATGGAAATGTTGCATATTAATTCACCAGCTCTTAAATATCAATCATCTTTATGAGTAGCATAAAAAATGAATTCAATTGTTCAGTACATTGCTAATAGCTTTTTGTTCAGATAACATCTGTCAGCATTAAATTCTGAGAAGAGAACTACACAGTCATTCAAGTCTGAGGAAAATGAATAAAGTAATGACCCTGAAGCACAGTTGTCACTGGTAACAATGCAAGATTGTCATGAAAGGAAAGTGGACTGTTTGCTTTGTTAACTCTTAATTAGGTGAGAAATCGAAATTAGGTAATTTTACCAAAAATCAGTCAATGTTGAGTTATTAATATTAACCAATGGCATTTCTGTATTAAGAACCCCAACAGATGTTGTCCAAAAAAGATAATAAGCCTTCCTTAATAATTTAACTTACAACTAAAATGTTTACAGTAACATACAATTTTATCATATTAAGCAATTGTTTCCAATCATATACTTAATGTAACTACAGGTAGTCCCCAAGTTACGGACATCCGACATACATGTATGGGGGAATGCGACGTAGGCTCCTCAGTAACTCAGTAAGTATGTAAGATTGTGTTTGTGGCAGTGCATTTGTTTTGGTTTGGATGTAAGCCTTTTTTTGACTGAGGGGCTAGGCCAAATGGCCCTGCAATTTTCTCTATACGCTTAGGTTTGTGTATGTGTGTGTAACCTGAAATTTTCAGTTTAGCGATGGGGCTTGAAGGTCATCACCCATTGTAAAGTGGCACACACTTTTTTTTTTGTGCATTTGTGCTTCTATTTTCAGATTTTCCCATTCAAGGCCATGCAGCACTGCTAGCAAAGATGTATGAAAAGTCCAGTTCCATTTGCTTTCTTAAAGGCAGCCACAGTAATTTGAAAAATAAAGAAAGGAGAGTAATATTAGGAATGCATCATTCACAAAAATGTACACTCTTGATTTTCACTCACTGCTTAGGAGGACTACACTACATTTGAAATCATCATCAAAGAAGCCTATGTGTGCTTCTTTCACTTTGTCTAGAAACAAAGTCAGCAGTATGATGCACCAGGTTCTAAGAAGCATTGAATCTTGGCAACAAAATAACAATCGTTTTTTAAATTTTTTTGCTGGGCTCATGCTGACAAGCAAACACCTGGCCACACAGTAGTTAGTACTGTGCTTGTAGTCTTGCCCTTTTTCCACCTCAAAGTTGTTTGATTGTAGGCAGTTCATAGCCAATATGCAGTATTTTCCTTAGCAGCAGGCAGTTGTGAGGCATTCACTTTACTCAGCTTTAAATCTGTTTGACTGTATTTTCTTAAATGACAATGTCAGAGGGTGTCACTGCAATCTGATGCCAATTGAGACAGACCAGGAATCAGTGTTACATTGTTTGATTTATATTTTTAATGACTTAAAAAGTCAAAAGTGGGACAGATATTATTAGTGTTACTGTTTACATTACAGCATTCTATACACATACAGACAAATTCTCTCATTGCCTCCATCAGAATTTTCTTACCAAAAAGACACTATACCTGTGATGATGCCGGTCCCCTACAGACTCCCTCTTCCCACATAGGAGTCTGCTGAACCAACACCTACTTGGATCCATTGGGAGGTATTACTTCTCGCTCGCCCCACTCTACTCGCTTAGTCAGTGGGGCAAACCAGCTCCTAGAGCACCTCTGCCTATGCTCCCTCACAGAGCCCCAGCTCATGCTACCTTCTCCTTCGTGGTGTCTGGATCATCTCCCCTTTTTACGTCCTTTAACCTCTTTCTTTTACATCCTTTATCTTTTTTTATGCCGTTTCTTTAAGCTATCTATTTCTTTGTACCTACTTTTCTTAACCCTCTGTGCCAGTCTGTATATCTGTCTCCGTGGGCGCAGCGCCTTAATCACACACTGCAGGAAGCCAACGACTCGCCCCAACTACCAACTGAGAGTGACATGGCTTTATGGATTTAAAACCTGGCCATTTTGTTGTAGCTGCAGACCCACTATACCACGCTACCTAAACATTATTTATATTGTGTTTTATTTGTTCTGATTGAGTTGTCAATGTTTACTTGCCAACACATAACTTTGATATTGATAAATCTCTAGAAGCTTTGCAATTTTGGTGTGCGGTTATTTGATTTGCATACAGTATTATAGAACACAGGGAAACCTTTATGATTAGGTTAAGCAGTAACCCACCTCTCCCCTAGTGTTTTATTTCTCTGTCAAAATCAATTCTCAGTTACAGTAAGTTGGAACTTTTTTGAATGGAACACCAGCAAAGTTTTTCCATGCCTTCCTGTCTTGTCTTTCTGGCATCATGACCTTCTTCCCCTGCTGCTGGAGGAGCTTTGTAAAGTCCACATTTCAGTGGCTGCACTCTCTGAGCTACACAGACTGGGGACTAGCCAGATCTCTTATAGAAAGGTACACCTTTTATTAGTCTGGTCGCTCTGGTGGCTGTCATACTCAGGGAGTAGTTGTTGCTTTGGCAGATCAGCAAATCCCAATTGTGTCAGATGTCACTCCTTTCAATGAGCGTATTACGAGACTCAGATTAAAGCACTCTTGAATGCAGTAAGAGATGTCTCCTTTTATTCACAACTTTTCTAGGTGATTGATGGGTTCCCACAAGGTGATATCCCTCCAGTCATGGATGACTTCAATGTGACCACTGGCATTGACAAGGCTGGCTATGAGGATTATGTTGGTCCTCATGGGTTCTGGAGACCATGGTGAAAGTGGCTCCATGTTCCCTGACTTTACAAAAGGTCGGGGGCTGTGGATTGCTGGATCCTGGTTCCAGTGCCTTGAGCCACATCATTGGACTTGGTACCTCAGTACTGGTGGTGTGATGAAATAGATTGATCACACCCTCGTGGGCAGATGCTGGAGGCTTACAGAACTGCAGGGTCTACACAAGTGCCCTGTGTGAAATTTGACCACAGGCTTGTTGTTGCTACTCTGAAGATTCAGTTTAGGTCCAGTAAGCTTCCACCTACTAGGAGAATGAGACTGAACATGGCCAGACTGTTTCTGATGGTTTTTCATGCAGTTTGTGAAGTTGCAGACTTGGGTGCAAATGCTGATTCTAATGTGATGTGGGAGACCTTCCATAACAAGACAGTGTTAGAGGAATATGTGAGCAGGTGACATACCATCTATGATCTACGGGCCCATGCCCTACTTACAGAGGAATCTAAACATTATACACCTCTGAATCTGTTCTTCAGAGAGTCACAGTTAGGGTGGGTGATGAAACAGTCCTTATGGTTGATGCTACAGTTGTGACCTGCTGGGCTGGCTACTTTGAGCAGCTGTTTAAAGCTGATCCTCCAGCTAGGATATTGAACATCTCTGGGTCTACAGTTCTTGAGGCTGAACCATCTGAGGGTTGTTCACACTCCAGGGATCTGTGGTATGTAGGGTGAGCTTCTCCAGGCTGATGGTAAGGCTGTCCTCTTGGCACTGCAAGCAATCTTTGCTTCCATTTGGGATATGGGCATCACCCCGACTGACTGGAAAATGAGACTCTTTGTCTGTATCTGGAAAAATAAGGTTAATCCCCTGGATTGAAGCAACTACAGGGGTATAACCCTGCTCTTGGTGCTGGGTAAGGCCCTTACTAAAGTAATCCTGAATAGGATCTGTGATAGCTTGCTCACCTACCAGTGACTGGAGAAGTCCTGTTTTACACCTAAGAAGTCTGCCATTGAGTGCATTCTCGCACTGAGGGTTCTCATCGATCGCAAACACAAATATCGACTCAGTTTCCTCTCAGCCTTTGTTGATTTTTATAAAACATTCGACTCAGTTGCCCTGTGAGATATCCTGAGGCTTTGCAGGATCTCCCCGATGTTGCTGGTTATCATGGCTAGCCAGCACACTTGTACTGTGCAGAATAGAGGCAGAACCACTGTGTTATTCCCAGTTGATTCTTGCTCATACTCTGTTCAGTGCTTGCATGGACTGGGTGTTGGGCAGGGTTATGGAGTCCAGCAGCTGTGGGGCATCTGTTGTTGAAAAAGGATTCACTGATTTTGACTTTACCAATGATGCTGTGATCTTCAAGGAGTCAATGTAGGTTCTGATTGGGGCTCTCAAGAGACTGAGTTAGGAGTCTGAGTGTCTGGGCCTGCGAGTATTCTGGATAAAAGCCAAGATCAAAGACCTTTAATAACCTCTTGGGCACAGCCATCAGCAGCATTTCTGTCTGCGGAGAGAATGTCGACCACATTGAGAGGTTAATGTATCTTGGTAGCAACATTCATGTCTCTGGTGACTCTTCCTATGAAGGAGATTAGGAGAGCATGGGGGCGTCATGAGGTCGCTGGAAAAGAGTGTGTAGTGCTCTCAATATCTTTGCAAAAAGACCAAGTTCCAAGTCTTAATAGAGTCCTGGTGCTTCCTGTTTTGCTATATGGTTGGGAGACATGGACAATTTCCAGTGAACCAAGACAAAGGCTGGACTTCTTTGGTACTGTGTCTCTTCTGACAATCTTTTGGTAACGCTGGTTTGACTTTGTGTCAAACAAGCAGTTGCTCACAGAGTCCTGAATGAGGCACGTTTCCCGCATTGTGAGAGAGCATCAGTTATGGCACTTTGGCCATGTGTGAATCCCCGAGGGTGATATGGTTCACAGTATAATCCTTGCTGAGGACATGAGTGGCTGGACCAGGCCAACGGGACACCCTTGTAGCGCCTTGCTGCATCAGATACACAGCCATTTCCAGAGGGTGAGACTGGACTACATGTCTGCCTGGGGGGTTGCGAACCAGGATCCCAAGGTGTTTCATCATTTGGTGGGTGCTGCAGTGTGCTGTACCAGTGCATACTCCCAAACCTGAGTTGAATCTTCCCATAAACTAGGATCATTACCATTAGTGATGTTAACTAATCAGCTGCCACTTTTGGCTCTAAGTATTGTTCAGAATAATTCAGCATGCGGTACAGTATGTAATACACTACTGTATTTATGTTGAATGCATATTCAGGTTCAGCACCATTCCAAATCCATGAGGAAAGCAATGAAATTGGAAAATTCAATATATAGTTGTCACTTAAAAGATATGGGAGTATCTACAACATCAACAGACATGCAGGGTGCTTACTTAAGGACAGCATTAATACATTTTTACCAGTTTCTGAAGAACCATTGGATAGTTTGTAAAACTTAAAATTAGAGTTTTTCTGATTTTAATTAGAATATTAGATACTTTTCTACAATATAATAGGGGATGGATTGTGATTTTTTCCAATGGAATAAATTAAGGCAATTGAAGCTTATTGAGGTTGAGCATAAATACATTTTACCACATATACATTTATAGAGAAGGTATTGCAACAAGGTTAAAATTTCAAAATAAGAGCATTATGCAGGAAATGTGTGCTGGACACATGTCAATTATTTTGTTTGTTTTCATAACTTTTTTTTTTAGATTGACCATCGACTTTGGCTAACTATACTTAAAATAATCCCTTTGCTTCCTCAAACAGAAAGGGCTGTTATTTTCAAAAAACAAGTTGACACCACTGAGAACATTACATTTTCAACCAAAGTCTCTGAAAAGATCACCTCTCCATCCACAGCCTTGACTGACTGGTCATTTTCAGAAATGGGCCTCACCCTAGACAGACAGACCACAAAATCAATGGAAAGACTTCCAGGTGTCCACAGGGGGGCATTGTCTTTAAAAGGCAAAAATACTTTAAAATATGCCATTTACAGTTTTAGAACAACACAAAACAAAGTATCTTAAGAGATAAAGAATGTATTTATATTAATGAGAAGAAGCACAAAAATGGCAAAGCACAAGATATAGGGCAAAAGTGAGGCAAAAAGGTTTTGCCTAAAAAGGTAGTCCAAGGCTAATGTGTCCAAATTGTAATCCAGAGAACAGTAATCAAAATACAAAGAATCCACAATAACCAGAAAGATCCAACAACAGTACTCACAACTATGATCTTTTTCCCCCAATTTCAATGACTGTTTGCTGACACCATGTCCTCAACCTAAATATAAAAGCTAAGGGTTTTCCCAAAGTAGCTACTTCATGGTAGCCACACCTCTTGTGGCTTCACTCACAAAACATAAGGAACAGATTGAAATGACTTAAATACACACTAAATAAGCATAAAACATTAAAAAGTTTTACATAAAAACAAAAAACACATAAAAAACAATTATTTAAAAACAACAACAAAAATAAAATGTAAAATGAACATAATCCAAGCAGTGAACCATGGCTGTATGAATTAGAGAATGCCTAAGTGTGATGACCCAAAATGTAGAAAAAATTCCTACAAATAGAAGGATCCATCAGCCCTCAGCTTGTTAAACATAAAGGGAAGACAAAGATTCTTTCTTAAATAAAAGATACATTTTCAAATTTGCTCTGCATCACAAGTATGTCTGAAGAGCACAGAAGGCCAAAAGGACTTGCCCTAAACAACAAAGGAAATCCAAGGAAAATAAATAGGAAAAATTCAAATCCAGGAAGCAAAGTCAAAAGCAGAGAATAAAGGTCTAATAATTACAAAGAGAAACGCATCAACGCCAGTGGATTCAATGAAACGCAAGGGGCTGTTTGTTTCCTCATCCTTTAGAAGGTTGAGGGTAGTCTTTTGGCAGTGATGTGCAGGTGGCTTTACCTCTTGGTGAACCACCCACAAAATACTTGGAACATAATAGAATAAACATAAACACATAGAAATTAAATAATACACAAAACAGATAAAAATAACAATCACACAGATAGTTAAAGTAAATAACATTAACAAACAAATCAAGCATGAGCAAAAAAGACATAAAACAGGAATTTGAACAGCAGCCTGAAACATAACAGTAGCATTACAGAAGTGTGCCTAACTATCAATCAATACTTTCTTTTTTGTTGTAAAGAGCACATTCTAAATTCAGTGACTGGGTTTTTATTTCTAAGAAGTAATAATAGAAATATTTTGTTTTCAAAAAATTGGAAAGTGGGGAGATAAATAAAATAATCCAAAGTGTCCTTCTCATTTTGCGTAAGATTTATGTAGAGATTAATATTGCCATTTTTTCTTATATTTAACCAGGGGCTGGGAATTGAATCCAGGCTTTTGTGCTGAGAGCCAAAAGCACTAACTTCTGTGCTACTGTGTGCCTCCACTAATCTCCATCAAGTACTGTATACCCCACCATATGTTTGGAAAAGTACATTTTCATATCAGTATGCATATTTATTTTTGCTTTAGTATCAAAGAAATGAATTCTGAAGTTAGCTTGACCGATTCTTTGTTATTTCCACCAATTGGTACTGAATGTTATAAACTGTGTCAAATTAAAATTGATCATTATTACCCTCATACTTGAATCTTTATGTAATTAGTACTTTTAAAACTAGTCACAGCATTCTGCCTTCAAGGACAAACACATGGCATAACTTGACCTAGCAGGTTCGTTTAAAGAAAAAGTGTCAAGAAGTGACCCATGCTTCTGTACTGCCAGTTCCTTCGCACTGACAGGGCTTCACATAGTTATGGGGTGGTCTGACATGAAGAAAACAACAAAGTATGTTGATTAGTCTGCATTTCTTTTAGGACCTTGTGCTTTGACTTGTTATACTTCAAAGACTAAGACAAATGTTTTGTTTCAAAGTGTCGCTCCAGATTTGATTTCGTGAAGCTTTCAACTGGCTGTTAGCATATCAGATGTAACCCTTTAACCAACAGCAAAAAGTGAGAACAAATAAAGGTTTCTGTCAACTGTTAAGCATGTGTGAAGTTTACCACTTCACAGATTTTCTTTTTTGTGTTTTCTTTTACTCTTTTACCAGCAGCAGGGTTATTTTAACAGTAGTGTTTGGCCTCTTTAACTGCTGATTTTTTTATCTCTTATTAAAAATGTCATTACAACAGTAAGTTTTTAATAAAATATTTGGTAAAATATGCTAATCTTTTTTGTCGAATCCTTTATTATTCTATTACAAATTAAATATATGTTCACTAAAGAAATTAGGACTTTAAACTAATTTAAGTTTCTGTGGCTGAGATGGAATTCAGATTGCTTCTTCTGGAACCATGGCTCAGCTACTGAATGAAGTCTTCATTTCAGTGCTAAGATCCAGTTTTTCTGAGTGGAACCAAGGAATGTGATTTTAAGGTTCAAGGTTTTTATTTAGTTAGGGTTACGTAAGAACACATAAAATTTTCCTCATCAATAGCATTTAATAACAGAGAAGTGAAATGAAACAAACAGTTACAGATAAGAAAGGTTAAAACATCCACAGAAATTCTAAAATATTTAGATTTAGGTAATCTGAAAAACAGATTATCTGTTAACTACTTGTACCAGTTTGATAGTGCATATTTACTTAAAAATGGTTACATGATACATATGAAACCTCAACACTTCTAGGATTTTTTTATCTCCTATATACCTTATTAAAAAGACATATGGCACTGGAAAGAGACACATTTCTGGAGTAATTTGTAAGGGACTTTAAATTGACCTTCCTTTCTGATTTACTGATGTTTTGTACTGCATGTAATGGATGTCTGTCATCGGTTGAGATGATGTCCAGTTTTTTTCAACTTTGCCCTCTGACACACACTTAACAGGTCATTTCTATCAGCCCCAATAGCTGCATGTTTGGTAACCTGCTGGAGCTTTTTTCAAATTTTGGTTTATCAGACTATTAAACCAGGTAATGAAGGTGAAAGTGAAGGCAGACTAGATCACACTGTGATAAAAGACAAAAATGAGGTCCTTGTCCACTTTAAATAGTCTGAGTTTACGGAAAAGAAAAAAGCACTGATTGCTTTTAGAGAATATGTTTTTTGTATAAATTTTTCAATAAAGATTGTTACCTGTTGTAATTTCTAAGTACAGTGGAACCTCGGTTCACGTACAAATCAGTTTACGACCAAAAAGTTCACCAAACTTTTTCTTCTGTTTATGACCACACCCTAGGTATACGAACAAGCCAGTTTCCTTTTCGGTTTGTACGTGTTCAGTCTCTCCCTGTGCATTTCCTGTGCAGCGAGCGAGAGAGAGCGCGACACACACACACACAAACAAACACACACACACACGCACACACACACACACAGGCTCGCGAGAGAGAGAGAGACACACACACACAGGCTCGCGAGAGAGAGACACACACATACAGGCGTGCGAGAGAGACACACACACACACACAGGCGTGCGAGAGAGAGAGAGACAGACACACACACAGGCGCGCGAGAGAGAAACATGCACACACGAGAGAGAGCTGGATGCATAAGGTAGATGAGGCAGTTCAAGAATGCACTGGGCTTGTTTTTGTTTTCATTTCTGTTTACAGCGATCGGTTCGTAGCGTGCATTGTTTCAATGTTACTTTTCTTGGTGGTTTACTAAATTACGGATTTTTCAAATGTTCATTTTTTCCCTGTGCTTAACACTTGTTAAAAAAAAGTGTTTGAGTGAGCGGTTCTTAGCGCTATAGCGCGAACTATTGCAGTGTTAGTTTTCTCTGTTGTTCAAGGTTTTCTCAGTGCTATTCAATGTTTTTACATTTAGTTTACTATTACCCTGTGCATTCTATGGTATAATTAACTATATTTGTGCTTAAAAACTAAAAAAATATATATATTTACATATAGTTCATACGGTCTGGAACGGATTAATTGTATTTACAAACAGTCCTATCGTGGAAATTGCTTCGGGTCACAACCAAATCGGTTTACGACCAAAGTTTTGGAATGAATTATGGTCGTGAACCGAGGTTCGACTGTATTTATATAAAATCACTACTTCTATCAACACCTCCAGAACAGTGATGTGTGAACATGCAGATTTCTGTCTCTTAAAGTCAAATATAATTACTTTGGTCTTTTTGACTTTCAAAGTAAGATGGTTTCTATTGCACCATCAGTCCACTTGACTTAAATAATGACTTTCATCCACCCCAGATATGTGTCCTATCAGCATGGTGTTATCAGCATACATGATAAAGGAAAAGTGTCTCAGGCCTCTTGTATATAGTGTAAATATCATTGGGCTTTCTTGAGTAGTCCTTGTATTCGAATGAATGACTTTTGAAAAAGTGTCTTGTACTTTGACAGTCTTTGATAAATCCATTAAGCAGTAAAAGGGTTAACATTCATACTGCTCAATTCTCAATCTGCATGTGAGGGTGGATGGTATTGAATACTGAAAAAGAATCTAGAAATAGTGCTCTGACATATGAACCAGGCTTATCAAGAAAAGAATATACTTGTAATAAGATAACCAGCCAGGCATCTTTCACACTTGTGTTTGCAAAGTAAGCAAATATATTGTTATCTTGAAATAGTGAAAAACATTTCAATGACAGAGATGAAGCTAAGTGTTCAAAGCATTTCATTGTAATAGGTGCAAGCGACACTGGCCTATAGTCATTCAGACTGCATGTCCAGGAGACCTTAGGAACTGGGAATCTAAGAGTTTTAGTTCTTCAAAAAAGACTGTCCTCTTGATTTTATCAGAATGTGATTTCTGGTGCACACTGTAGTGTTTTGTAGCTATTTATGATGAATTTGAAATAAAAATGAGCACATCTGAATCAGAGTAGTTTGCACTCAGCAGAGTAGTAACAGGACAGATGCCACAAGTGATGGAGTTCAAGAATTCCAAGGTCTTGTTTACAAGTAAGGGTAGAAGTAATCATGAGATTGATCAACAAGTCAGTCTCGTGGTACTTGTTGTCCTTGGTTGTAAAATAGGAGCTATGTGCTTGTGAGCTACAAAAATTAATAGGATAAAGATTTAACTACAAATGACTGAGTTATGGTTTGTTGGGCCCATACTCCATGGTAGGGAAAAGAGCTTAATAATAAGAGTGTTCCATATAATTATATGGGGATCCATTCAACATCAAAACTGCAAAAAAGGGTACAGGCCTCAAAATGACACAAACACAGACCAGGAATTCACTGGTCTACCTTGAAATTGGCCTCAACTCTACCAGCCTGTCCCAAATCTCAAAAGGCCACAAATAGAGCTCAGGTTTTTAAAGTTTAAAAAAGACTAATATTCAAAATACATAAAAACACCCTTTAAGGGTGTATTGCCATGGACTCACATGACAAGCCATCTCAGATGATTTGCACTGTTGTAACTTCTGGTGGCCAAACCTGAGCCATCCTTCAGAAACAGTCCCATTTTATCACCTTCAACTGAAGGAGAACTTGACCAAGATGATACTACTTATGAATACTGTGAGCAGAGTGCTTCGTATTAACGTTAGTTGAACTCTCTCTCTCTGTCACACACTCAGCCCTGGTTGCCAGCCTCAAGCTCACAATATCCAGATTATAATGCCCTCAATAGCAGTCTCTTACTATGTTGAGCTAATTGGAGAATCCTGACAGGGTGTAAGCAATATGAAGCTCTTCTGGTAGGGTGAATTGAGCACTCTCTCACTCAGCCCCCACCATCTCCACAAAGGCAAAGGATAACTGTAATCCTCTGGCTTATGAAGACAAATGTACACTAAAAAATCTTTATAAATGAAGAATTCATTTCTAATAAACATATAGAGAACACAAATAGCAAGAAAAGTAAAAAAGGCATAACATAAGACAAAAGAGTATGCTTAAAAAGACAACCCAAAGTTAACAAATCCAGATATATTCAAAGTCAAAATTCATTACACATCCTCATGTCTGATTTTGCATAGGATTACATCATGACCATCATATTCCTCTAGTTTGCTGTCAGAGCAGGGCCTTCCTGTATTGTTTCTCTGTAGTTTATTTAGTTTATTCCTTTATTTAACCTATCGAGAGACCATTGTGTTTCAGAATAAATCATAATGTACAAGCAATTACTGAAATCTAGATAGAGCACACTTAGAAATGTAAGATAAAATGTGCTTGATACATTGAAACAGCATTGTTGGAAACACCTCTGTGATCTGTAGTATAGTATTATGTCTTACTTTCTTCTAATTGATTCTATGCATGCTGATTATATACTGTTTCCTCTAGGGCAGAGTAGAAAACAATGAATGCAGTGGGCCACATTGGTGATGTCCCTTTTTGAATAGTCTTTCAAGTTTCATTTAGGAAATTTTTGCATCTGGGAAGCTCAACTTCATAGTCTCTCAGTGTTTCCAGTAGAATATTGACCTTGTAATATCTTCTTGTTACTAATAAATAGGTATGTCATTTTATGGCCGAAATCTTTATGACTATGGACTTTATAGTACCAAGTCTTTAACAACCCTATCTTCTTCATTATCAGCCTTTACTAGATTCATAAACCCATCTAGTATAAGGTTTATCGTCATATTTTATACTAAGATAAACATTTGTACTCTTTTTGTATAGTAAGTGAGCAGAACAGTTAATGGTTTTAATTTTAATGCTGTATTGTCTACAAGACAGAAGGTTAGAAAATAGAGACAACAAATTATTTTTTATTCACTTGAGCATATTTTTTTCCTTTAAGGAACTTGTGGTGAAGACGCTTATTGTTGCAGAGCCACATGTTCTTCATGCATATCGTATGTGCAGGCCTGGACAACCTCCTGGAAGTGAGAGCGTCTGCTTTGAGGTTTTGGGGTTTGACATTATTTTAGATAGGAAGCTAAAGCCCTGGCTACTTGAGGTAAGAAATTTAATTTAGTATCTTTACTTTTAGACACCTGCATTTCAAATCAAACTGCATTGCTTGCTTTTAATTATCCTACCCCATCACTCAGATTATCAGTTCATTTTAACTTTTCCCTTTTTTGCATATATAGCACTGACTTTTAATAATTTTTGAATTGTCAGTTTCTTAGGTGAACACTAGATATGCATAGAGCAGAAATATTTTTAAAAGTTAGACTTCACAGTGAAACTATTTCAGGTTTGTTTCATTTACAGGTACCTGTTGTTCCCAGAAATGTTTATAATAGTTAAACTTAGTGTTGTAAATGATTTTTCTCAGAAAAAATACTTTGTTATTCTAAACCCCTCTTGGGTAATAATATGTTATATTAATCTACACCACACATGAAACTTAATTTGCCATATGTATACCCTGATCTTACTTCTTTCCAAATCCAAGTGGGATTTTACTGTCTTCTTTGTATCTGCTAATTTATATGATTTAGAATCACCTAAAAATTTAACCAAGCTCTTTTGATGCATTTTTAAAAAAAAGTAGCTTGGGAGTGTCAGTCAGTTCCAAGATTGGTTCAAGTGGATCACCATTTTTGACATCACAGAATTTAAAAAAGTTTTTTTTTTTAACATTATCCTCTGGTTTCTGTTTTTAAACCAATTCTGCCCCCATTTGCACACAACCCACCCCCTTGTAATGGGCTACCCCTATGAAAAGATTTTTAAAATCTGCGTAAACGGTATTGTATTTTGTACTACTGTCAGATGTTTTCATGGTTTCCCTATAAAACTCCAGAACATTGTATTAGTAAAACAGACGTGACATGTTCTGTTTCAGTCTACCCAGAGAAGAGCTTAAGTGTGTAGAATGGGTTTGAAATGGTTTTCCTTTAGTGGGACTATTTTTGTGACTAACATTGATTGAAATGATCCACCATGTTTCTTTGAACAAACTGCTAATTTGCACATATAATAGGTGTTTGGTCAGCACACAGAAATTTCAGCTTGATTGTGCCAATATGAGTGCTAGTTTATTTTCAAATGACACATTACAATTAGTACTTATTTGTGTTTCTCATTAGAAACCTTCCCCTAATTGCTTTCTCTCAGGAGACTGGTTGGAATGACTGCCCTCTAATGAGGAAAGGTCGTATGTGTTGAAAGTGCTTCTGGGGACTGCTGAATTGATCTGTGACGACTCCCACTGGTCCTCTGAGCACTTTTCTTCAATTGTTTCAAGATGAGTTTGTTTATCCCTTCATAATGAGAATACAAAACCAACTTAGGACAAATGGAAGTGATCTGCACCAGTAATCACATACGCATGTTGTCAGTGTAGGCAGCATACTTTTTTATTGTGAATGAAAAAACTTCATCCTGCAGTTGTTCTTGTATTTTTTTATCTTTATTTTCTTTTAAGGCCAGAAGTATATAAATTATTATTCATCAATTCTGCATTAATGTAATGCCCACAGAAATGGCAAAAATGTTTTAAAAAAGCGGAAAGGAAATGTTAATGAAGGTCAGTTGTCCAAAGAACAGAAAAAAGAAAAAAAACTTATTTTGGAATGCTTAACTAGTTTATATTTGAGATGATGAATGTTTTATCTCTAAAAATATGCAATTGTACCCTTTTTTACAGTACACCATAAATGTTTTGCACTTTTATTGCACATGTGCTTAAACTTTATCTTTAATAGACATGTAAAAGCAGTGTTAAGGTAAGGCATTGCATTCTTAATCACTGTAGAATAACTATTTTAGCTAATCGCATGTTTTCTCTGTAGTTCATCTTTTATTGTAGTTAGGTAACAGGTTAATAAACAAGAACTGTTAAAGTGGTTATATTCTGGGGTGTCTTGTACACATGTCTATCACTAAAAGTCATGTTTGTACTAAGGCTTAGTGGCTCGTCAACATAATGTGCTGCCTTTTCATGGCAACATTTTTCACTTCATCTTCACATCCAAATGCGAGCAGAAGTGTACTGTGTTCACACACACAAACACACCCTGGAGCGACATTGTGCCCATGGTCAGCATTCTGACATCAGCTCCACAGCTTGACCTGCTGACAAAAAATGTTTCTTACTGAAAGGTTTAATATATGAAAATCAGTATTGATAATTGATAATTCATTTTTAAATAAAGCATGGCATGCCCTGAACATCCTCATTGTTGTATTTTTGTAAATTTCGAGATCATACATTTATAGACAGGATGCACATGTTTTGAAATACAATTATTTTCCAAATTTCTGGATGAGTTTTCTTAAATTTCTAAACTCTTCCCCCAATATGAGTTTAACAAGATATTACAAGTATTCTATTTTACATGTTTTAAAAAATAGCCTAAAAGATCTGGGTCGAACCCAGAAGTGACATCATCGAGTTTGAAACCGGAAGTGACATAATTGGGTCAGAAACCGGAAGTGACATCATTGTGTCAAATCCCGGCTGTGATGTCATCGGTGCAAAAAAAAAAAAAACCCGGAAGTGACGTCATCAGGTTAAAAAACGGATATGACGTCATTGGGGCAGACACGAAAAGCATGTCATCGGGGTTGAACCGGACTTGACGTCATCAAGGTTGAAAACAGAAAGTGATGTCATCGGGCGAAAACGGAAGTGACAACATTGGTAAAAAGCGAAAGTGACTTATTTGGGTCATAACAGGATGTGACGTCATCGAGGTTGAAACCAGAAGTGATGTCATCGGGGTTAATCCCGTAAATTACATCATCACGCGAAACCAGAAGTGATGCCGTTGGTTAAAAAAGCGGAAGTGACGTCATTGGGTTAAAAAACGGATATGACGTCATCGGGGCTGGCACGAAAATTGGGTCACAATCGGAAGTGATGTCATCGGGTCAAACACCAGAAGTGACGTCATTGGGGAGACCTGGAAGTGATGTCATCAGATTGAAATCGGAAGTGACGTCATCGGGATTGGACCGGAAAGTGATGTCATCGGGGGTAAACCCGGGAGCTCTTACCACTCGTCTTACCACTTACTGTTGTTTTACTTTTCTTTTCCTTCTTCATCCTCCTCCTCTTCCTCCTCCGCCACCTGTCACCGCCTGCTTCTTCTTCTTATTGTCACCTCTTCCTTGCTCATCCTTCTTTTTCCTTATGAACTAAGTCCTCCTCTCTCTTCATGTTTCAGGAACTTCCTCCTCCTGGATTTGAACCTGTACAATGGGATTACATGATTTATTGAGACTCATCTTGCACTTACGTCTACACCATTTGAGTTGGTGCTGCAAGCCCAAATGATTTTTCAGTTTTTCTACAGATTACTCACTGTACTGTAAATTTCAGTACAAGTACACTGTACATCAATGGACACATTCCATTTCACATATTTCCATTTTTTTTATAACCCTGGATTACACCTGGAAGGGGTGGTCCCTTTGACCTCACATGAAGCTGAGTGGGCATTTTGATGATATTCTAAGTTGAAACTGAAAGAGAACTGCTCAGAAAACTACCACAGGGAAAATTTTCAGCAGACAGTCTCCAGCAGTGGTAATTGAACACATGATGCATGAACTGTAAAACTGCATGTCGCAATTCTTTAAAGGTTTAATATGAACAATACACAAAAATAAAGCGCATCATTGAGATCTTCATCAAAAGCATCATTCTCGTTAGAGTCAAAACTGTGAAAATATTCCATATTACTAGCATCGTGTAACATTTTTTAGGGCTTTCTCAACTGTATGTTTTTTTTTTTAAGAGGTTCATTTCCCTACTACAAGCAGTAACTCCAAGTCTTATTGCAAGTCAGCTAAACCAGGGGTCCCCAACCCCCAGTCCGTGGCCTGTCTGGCAGCCGGGCCACAAGAAAACTGCCAGCAACGGAGACTCACTCAGCAAAGGGCTACAGCAAAATGGCTGCCCCCTTCACTGAGGACACTTTTCAGAACGCCAGACGGGCGGAGCTTTGCAGTGGCACAGAGAGAGGAGAGAGACCGAGGTGAGAGAGTATTGCAACTGTCGGAGATGGCTGGGGTGGTGACCCGGCCGGGATGCCCAGGAGGACCAGAGGAGGGCTCATGCCTTCCCCAGACCATGTGGGGGCGACCACCCTGGTTCCTTGGGGACCACGGGTACAGAGCTTTGAAGCTCAACCCTGTAGGGGCCCGTAGTCACTGCCAGGGGGCGCTCCAATGCCTGCAGAGCCCTGGACCTCAGCACTTCTGCCACACCCAGAATTGCTGGGGGGAAAAGGACTGGGGATACCCAGAGTGCTTCCGGGTGCACAGCCGGCACTTCCGCCACACTGGGGAGTGCCGGTTGAGGATTGCTGGGAGGCACATGGAGCACATCTGGGGTTGTATTAAATGGGCCACCTCCCTTCGTACAATGGCTGGAGTCGGGAGTGCAGAGGATGAGGTCTATGGAGGAGGCAAGGAGAAGGCCTGAAGATTGAAGGCATTGTGTTTTGTGGCCAGGACTTTGGGGACTTGGGGACTGTGGAGCAGTAACTGTAAATAATTAAAAATGTAAATAAACATGTGTGGGGTGATTTAGACGTGTCTGCCTGTTTGTGTCCGAGTCAT
Organism: Polypterus senegalus; assembly: GCF_016835505.1. Classification (NCBI taxonomy): domain Eukaryota; kingdom Metazoa; phylum Chordata; class Cladistia; order Polypteriformes; family Polypteridae; genus Polypterus; species Polypterus senegalus. The sequence continues at coordinate 62,325,324 of NC_053167.1, read as the reverse complement.
GTTCCACACAACAAAGTATTTTTATGGTCCAGACAGTTTCTTATATATGACACAAGTCTATAGAAATCTCTTTACTACGAAGGCATTGTGTTTTGTGGCCAGGACTTTGGGGATTTGGGGACTATGAAGTACATTCAGCAGATGCTTTCATTATAACGAAGTGACCTTGAAATGCTTGAATGAATTATCCACAGAGCAGTTAGTTCTGTGGTCGCAGCTCAGTTGTTCACATTTGCACAACGATCCCCAAACAGAAACATTGTATAAAAGAATTCTTTCTTCAAACTTTTTTCGTACTGTTTTTTTGCTGTTTTTGTTTTCTGTGGTTTTCAGTAATACCTTTTGCATTTTGCTCATCAACATTTGAAAAACATCCATTGGAATTTAACTTATTGTCTATAGAAACTATAGAAACAGCAGACACGAAAAAATGATAACAGTGTTAATATTTGTGATGGGCAATCTGTTGCAATGACAAATGCAATGCATATGTCTTTGTTATATGCAAAAAACGAAGAAAAATTTCGGGTTGCAAACATATGCGAACTGCTGCATTTGACGACAGTTTTTATGTGGTTCAGTGATGCTCGTTCAAGAAACATTCCTATTAATGCGGCACTCATTCAAGAAAATGTGGGGTTTCTAAACTCCCTTGGGACATACATCAATGGGACAACACGCCGAAGAGCATCCCGAAGTGTCATCACTGCGTCTGTGGAAGACTGTTTATCTGTTGCCGGGGCAACAGCAGGCTCATAGCTCTTCTGGATCTCTCCGCCAAAGCAAACAGAAAAGATCTCGATGGGTGATGCAAGTAACACTGTAAATGTAGGGAACATGATTACTTGGCCACTAACCTGGTCACAACCCTGCCTGACTGCTGTGTCTGTTTATAGGAGAGTAGCAGATCCCGCTACAGTAAATAACCGTGCTGTTCCTGTTTCAAGCTGAATAAAGCTGGTTTTGCTAAAGTACTGAGACTCAGTCTCGTGTTTTGGGGTGTAAGATAGGGACTTGTAGCATGACCATGATCTTTTAGGATTCACTTCTGTGGCGCTTCACTGCAGCACTGTGAGCCTGCTGTTGCCCAGTCCTGGCAACGGACAAACAATCTTACACAGATGCAGCAATCACACTTTGGGATGCACCTCAGCGTGACATTCCTGTTTTGATCCCAAAAGAGTTCAGAAACCTCACAATATGAACAGGCATACAGGCACTATTGGGCACCCCACCTTTACCCACTCTACAGACTAAGTATCCAGCCAGGCTGGGGGAGTGCTGGAGGAGCCTGAGGAGGAAAGTCTGTGGCAGTGGTGGAGCAGCAGCACGTGGGGCAGAGGCAGAAGATACCCGTGTAACGATGTGGGTTCTGGCTCCACACTCCCTTTGATGTTTGGGAACCCTTGAACCCAACACCGTCGATAATGAAACCGAGTGAGCTAGTCAGTGAAGGCAATAATTCCAGCAAGGGGAAGGTAAAAAGTGCAAAACAGTGCTTTTATTAAAACAGTCAACAAAAACAGTGTTCCATAAATAGTGCAGATCTTCAAAATTCATTAAATAAATAATCCATAAAAAGAACGTGGAGGTTAAGACAACAATAAGAAAAGACATTCCTTTAAAACCAGAGGTTAAAATCTTCTCATGGAAGCAGTTCTTTAAAACAACAAATCCGGTGTAGTGTTTCTGTTAGCGTCTCACCTGCTTATCCCGTTTGGGCTTAGCAGCAGGCAAGACGCTCTCTGCAGCTGCCCTCCTACAACACACGCGAGACTGGAGACCTCCCGATCCCTGGCTCCGGTATGGCACTCATCCCAGTCCCCGAGACTTGATTACCCCAATAGCCAGGACGCACACATTGGGGACTCCACCACCAAGCCTCCCGACTTCCGCTGCCTTTCCACGGCCTTCTGCGGCTCGTCGCTTTCCTCTAGGCACTCCCGCTACCTGGTCACTCAGTGGGAGCAACCTCAACTCAAACGCCTGGGTGTCGGCCTAACACCCAGCTTTCTCGCAGCTGCCCACGAGCGCTCGATCGCGCGCTCACCCTACTCACGCACCGCCTGCTTCCTCGCTCCCTGTAACCTCCGTCCTCTTTCCTCATCTCTTTTTTTTTTTTTCCCCCTCCACAACCGACTCGCGCTTCTTTTTAAAACGTGAGGGGCCATCACAGCTGTAGCATTAGCCACGGAGCAATCGAATGTGGGCAGTTCCTCACCTGTGCACACGGTGAGAAACGCCCACATCGACGACTGCCCCGCGGCTCGCTACAACAACGCCCCCCTCACGAAGCCGCCTCGGGTGCGGTGATTATCTGTTTAAAATGAATGGCCTTTTCTCAACGAGCTGTGGACCCATAACACCACAACCCGTTGTCAAAGTTGGCAGATAATATGGCTACATTCAAAGCCAAACTTGATTTATGGAGCAGACAAGTGAACATTGGGATTTTGATATGTTTCAAACGTTGCCAGAGGTTGTTAAAGATACCAAGCCAGGGCATTCTTTCTCCCAGCTGGTGTATGATCACCTATCTCAGCTTTCAATAGAGTTTAAGCATTATTCCCAACCACAAAAGACCCCCGACTAGGGAAGGAATGGATCCATGACCCATTTGTGAATAAGCCAGGTGAATCAACTTTGTGCTTGAAGAAGATCAACTGCTGGAGGTTGCAAATGATGGTGGCCTTAAAAGTATGTTTGAGACAACTTCAAATCTCCATAAGTTTTGGATTAAAGTCAAGGTGGAATATCCAGAGGTTGCCACAAAAGCACTGAAAAGTCTGCTTTCATTTCCAACATCCTATCTTTGTGAGGCAGCGTTTTCTGCAGTGACAGCAACCAAAACGAGATTACAGAGTAGACTGAACATAAGCAACACACTTCGTGTGTCACTGTCTTCCATCGTCCCCAGATGGGATCGTCTGGTTGCAGGAAAACAAGCTCAGGGCTCCCACTGATTTTGCATTATGGTAAGTTGTATAATTTCTATTACGATATTATAACTTAATAATAATAGAAATGTAATGTAAATTGTGTATAAAACTGCCCTACGAACCCACCCCAAATCCTCCCCTCAACACCAGTTCATAGAAAAGTGTGCTTCTAGTAAAGACGTCCTTGGTGTCAGAAAGGTTGGGGACCACTGAACTAAACAATTCCCATACACTTTGACATACAATTTATTTCCTGCCTTTTACACATAGCTGCGACATGTAGTACAAATGACCAATCATAGACAACTATACATCATTAGAATGCTCTGAGCCTTAGCTATCCAGTTGTAATGATCCTTTCAGTGTATGTGGCTCAACATAGGTGGGATTTTTGATAAACACATTCAGCTGTGATGTGTTGCTTATCTTGCCATATACATGTGCATAGCACACATTTTACTAATGAAAGAGAGCAAACAACATGGAAATGTATGATTTATTTGAATGAAGATACCCTTAGGCATGTAAAAATGCTGCCACTACTTTTAATTGACTTGTGGGTTTATTGCAGTATACATAAACAACTTTAAAATATGGTGATGTCTCACTAGCAGGACATCTTGTGCAAAAGTGGCTACACTGTTAATATTATGAGGTGAATGGTAATTTATACATATATTAAACTAAGGTCAGTTGGCAGTGGTGGTGGATAAAAAAGTCCAGTCTCAACAGTTCCAGTTGATAAAACTTCCAGGTTTTACTGTGTCTTGGAAACACAAATTGAATTAAATGTCCAAGCACTTATGGACATTTTACAAAATACTATGGTTAAGGTGATTGGGGTATGTTGAAGGCCTAATGCAGTGTTTGTCACTGATGATACTTACAATTCTCTTTTTCCATTCTTTTTCATTCTCTATTTTCTTTTTTACCTGCCTAAATTAGCATCTACAACAAGTACCCCTAGAAAACACTGACAAGAACAAGAGACTTGTTAACATCCAACCCCAATGACAGTTATAGTTAATTAAAAACAGTATGAGTTGGTTGACTAGAACATGTTCATATCGCTTCAGCTAAATAACTCTTCTTTTAATCAATGTTTTTCTCACATAAAATACAGTAAATAGTACAAATACATAATGATTGTATATGTGCCAACGGAGTATCTCAGAAGTGGATACTGCCACCAAAGCAGATTAACGTTTTAACAAATAATCTTATCACAATTTTTCTTATCTCTAATTTACACTTTATGCTAGGCTACAACTTAGCCCCAATTTTTTGGTAGCCTGAAGAAGCAAACTTTGCAAATCTTTACTGGTCCTTTGCTGTAATGCATGCTGTATCTCAGCAGAGCACAATCGTAAAGATTAAGGCTTTGTGGGTAGTGGTAATATAAAGTAGTCACTGATTAAAGGAACTGGACATTCTACCAGAGACTAACACAGGCAAAATGAAAAGATGCAGTTATGTATAAAAAGATAAAATACAATGCAGTTTGCATAAATCACAGCCACAAATATTTAAACATCAAAACTATATTCTATGCATGACTTACGCACAACCTGAAAACGAAACTCTGTTCCTGGAACTGATTGACACTGGAAAAAGTAACTGTTGATTAAAAAACACAATAGGATCCCAAGATACAAAAAATTAAATAAAACCAGTTCCTCTGACCTATATCCAGCAGATATTAAGATCGAATTCCAAATTATTATTTACCACCATTCTAGATAGATTGGTGCTGCTGCGGCACATGGCTCCATCAAGCTGATATCTCACCAGAAAAGATATTGCTTTCCTGCATGTACTCTTTTCTTCCTGCCATTACTATTCCCAAGAGTTGTAGTTTGACCTGAATTTGATGTTCTTACCAACAATTATTATTGCTCTTTTCCCTCATTTCCATTTGACTTTACTTACTCGCTTCAGGTAGAACTGATCATCTATGGAGTTGTGAACTGATCAGAGAATTCTCAATCATGTACTCTACTTACAGACATCCTTCTTGATGTATATATTTAAAAGCAGTATTAATGTGCTGTGAAAAACACAGGTTTTTAACAATTACTAATTGGTAAAATATATTTGCTATTATTAAAACAGAGATGCATAATAGATTACTTCTTAAACCTTGCTGTGAAATACTTCAAACTAATACAATGACTAGCAAAAATGCAGTCTTGACCCTTAATTGAATTAGATGAAGGTCTTAAAGTGAGAGCTGCATGCATTTTGTGTGTGGCAAACCATTTTATCATTTAATGTTTTTTTTTTTATTTCCAGTTGTAATTTTCAAAATGTTTTCAATATTTTTATAATCTGCAAGTGCATTTTCACCACTTAGAACTTAAATTTTCAAAATCTGCAATTCCATTTTGTCTACAACCTTTTCAATTATAGGCATTTGTACATTTAACTAATTGAGATTACAGTTACAGATACGTATCTTACATACATACATTTCAGTTTTGACGTCTGAAATAGATTTTAAAACTAAGTAAAATGTAACCAACATCATCTATAATTATAACTTCAGTCAAAATTACAAATGTCTGCTATTCAGATTTAATGAATCAAAATGTATCTCTTTATTTGAATTTTCAAAATATAATCTAATATTTAAAGTCCCTCAGTTATATATCTTACAAAGTACCTTATAGATATCACAAATTTACGCTATGATTAGTCAGTGTTGAACTGTGCATATCTTTAGTTCTAATTTTTTAAAATTAAAAATATGCTGTAGAACTCAAATTAAGATTCTTATTAATCGTATACATATATCATAGTTTTCAGATTGTAATTATGACTAGTGAAGTCAAGGCATTAAATGATTAAACAACCGGCCATACAGTATGTGCAAACATTAATAAACTGCTCTCTTTAAAAGAAAAAGCTGCAGCGATAACTTTATTTAGTGGATGAAATTAAACCCAATTAAAAATACAATGTATTAAATACTTTTCCAGGTTCTTTGTTTATTTACTTGTAATTTTCCTCACCATCATGGCACAAAGTTCTTTAAGGGCAAAGCTGCATTAAATAGTTGAAGGTTTACAAGTAGACTTACAAGAGCAAGAAATAAAGAGAGAGAATGATTAGATCTCAGGCACACAGATGTCTGGCGGCTCAGAATGAAAGAGATAACTGTGGAATAAATAAACTTTAAATAGGAGAGAAAAAGGAAATGTTTGGAAGAGTCAAATGTCAGAATACCAAGAGGGAGAAAGAGAACTAACTAACAAAACCAAAAAGAGAAAAAACAATAAGCACAGTCAGAGAAACAAAACAAATGTTCCAACATTAATCTTCTTGGAAGTATATTCTGTTTCCTATATAACACTAAAGAAAGTGAATGGCAAAAGCTAAGAGATCCAAAACCCAAGATGCCATCACCATTTTATTTAGGCAGAGCAATGACATAACATAGCACTTGACTTCCTTGTCATGTTACCAAATGTATTATCAGGGAAATGCTTTTCTTTTCACCTTGACCCTTAAATTTAGTTTGTTTGATATATGAGATCATATACTCCAAACTGCAGTATTATAAAACATCTTCACTTGTATAAGTCACAGACATAATAGCAGTCAAGGCAAACTGTTCATTTTTTTCAAAGTAATCTAAATGTAATATCATAAAGAGAAGCATAGCTTGAAGTGCTACATAAAGTATACAACCTAGACTCTAGTAGCTGCAGTAGTTTTAAGGTGGTCTTTCACTCCAGGTGGTGCAATTCTTCATTTCAAAGCCTCTCTATCAGCTTATGTTGTTCTCAGTTGTAAAGAAGAAAATCTTTGTACTACATTATTTTTCTGGTTTTATATTTTCTATCTATTTGGCATGCCCATTCTGAGAGTGCTGCGCCATTGCCTTCTTGTTTCCTTTAAAAACACTCAGTAAAAAATTAATACAGTGGAACATCGGGTCACGACAGTAATTCGTTCCAAAACTCTGGTCGCAACCCGATTTGGTCCAGACCTGAAGTAATTTCCCCCATAGGATTGTATGTAAATACAATTAATCCATTCCAGACTGTATGAGCTGTATGTAAATATATATTTTTTAAAGATTTTAAGCACAAAAATAGTTAATTATACCATAGAATGCACAGTGTAATAGTAAACTAAATGTAAAAACATTGAATAACACTGAGAAAACCTTGAACAGAGAAAACTAACATTGCAAGAGTTCACGCTACAGCCTTACGAACCGCTCGCTGTAAACTCTTTTTTTTTAATGAGTTGTAAGCACAGGGTAAAAACATGAACATTTGAAAACTCCTTAATTTATACAAAAACTAACCATAAACAACCAAGAAAACTAACCTTGCATGAGTTGAATTCTGGCATGAAAGAAGTGAGGAGGAACTGGGTGGAGAGGAAATTACAGTTTTGAGGTAAAGTTCTCTGACCAAGAACAATGTACTGTAGAGAGACTGAACACGTGCATAAATCACCGGCGCATACGAACCGGAAGGGAAACAAAATAGAGCACAAAGAGTTCACAGCGAATGCACAGGGAGAGACTAAATACGTGCAGTAATCATCGACGTGTACGAACCAGAAGGGAAACTGCCTTGTTCGTCACCTGAATGTGTGGTCATGAACAGATGCAAAAGTTTCGCAAACTTTTTGGTCGTAACCCAATTTGTACATGTTCTGAGACGTTTGTGACCCGAGGTTCCACTGTATACTGAATCAAACCTTTTGTAGACATAAGATAAACTGTTAAAACATAACTAAGTAAAGAAATTCCAGTAATGTTAATGCAGCATTTCATTCTTTACAGCAAAGTCTGTGTAATTTGTACTGTTGACAAACCTCCATTATCAAAACGGCACAGTTCAGCTGAATATTATAAATTCCAAAATTGCTTCTACATATCACTGGCAAAACTTGTAGCAAAAGCAAACAATATGGACACGGCCATGTAAAGACTAGATCAAAAAAGAAAAGGGCATCACCAGAATGGTGTTAAAAATTAACATTACTATGTCTATCTATTAAGAAGGTCACAGTGGAGACACATCATAAACCTATACTTATTCACTACAAATGCATTTTTCCAGGTTTGACAAGAGCCACTTGTACTTTTACATTGTGAGACTTCTGAACTCTTTTGAGGCCCTCCCCAATGGGACAACATGCAGTAGCGCGACTGCCGCATCTGTTGTGGGTTGCTTGTCCATTGCCATGGCAACCACAGATTCGCAGGGCCACAGAAACAACTACAAGCTGACCACTGCCACGCCGATGGATGATACAGGGAACATTATAATTTACCCACTGACCTGACCCCAACCCTGCCTGTTTTCAGTGTCTGTGTATAGTAGAATGGTAGACCTGCTACAATAAATAACCTTACTGTTTTTGTTTTGAGTGGAATAAAGCTGGTTTTGCTAAAGTGCGGAGACTCAGCCTCGTCTTTGGGGTGCAAGAGATGGGTTGTTAAAAGAAGAATATAAGGAGGCATGTTGTCATATTAAAACTAAGAGTCATATCACTCAAGTTCAGCACTTCTACACAAGCTAACTCCAAGTCCCATTCTCTGTCTAAGGAGGACTCCATAAAGAGCTTAACCTAATAATAGAAGTAAGGTTTTCACAGAACCTTTCTTGAAGGAAATTACAGTGAAGATTTTTTTAAGCCCAAAAGGCTGTTAATACTGCCAAGATTAGTCAGACAGGAAATATTGTAACCTCAGACTGGGGAACTACTGTCAGTTTTGTGACATGTTAATATGTGTGAGATAATTTAGGATGCTGTAGTACACACTGAAGTTGTTTATGTCTAACCACATATAGGATCACCTTGACTGATTCTGTACTATAGAGAAATCTTCTGTTCTGTTGCGTTTGTTCCATTTAAATTGCAGAGGCTTTTAAGTAATATATCTGGCGAGCTTTGATATGTTTGTATAGTGCTCAATATTTTCCTTATTTAAAAATGGATTATAAGCACAAGTTTTTCAATGTGCTTGCTTGTGAATAAATGTGTTCTAGACAGTTCTGAAAAAAGCATCATGAAGCTGGTTATTTCTGCACTAATGACAATGATTTATGGTAGATAGTTAAATATAATTGTATATTTGTGCTGTTGATGAATATTCTTTTGTATCATTATTCTAAACACAGGGAATTGATCTCCAGTATAGTTTTTGTTAGGCTGCATGAAGCTCACACAAGAGTGTAATTAGGAGAGCATTTGGGGAGCTGATTAGGCAATAAGTAGATTAGCTGATGAGATAATTGTCTTTGCCTTTAACTGGAGTGGCAGAAATTTCTGACTTAAATATGGACAGAAGATATTATATAGCTATCTGAAATAGTCTGAATGTTGTGGGCTTTGCTGAAGAGTGAACTTTAGTTAATCCATTTGACTTAAAAATAATAAGACGTTAGTTTTAATTTCTCCGTCTTCTTGTAGAATTTGATTTCTTGAATAATTAGGCAGTTCTTATGGCAGCATTTAAGCGAGTTAGTCTTTACATCCATTGTTTCAACAGTAAACTAAAGAAGAACAGTCTTTTTGTTTTAAAAAAAAAAATACTTCAGTGACGATACACCTTTCCCATACACATATATGGTAAAGTCAATTTAATAAACAGATAAATAATGTAATTTTCATCCATGATTCCTTATTGCCTTGTGATCAGTTGCTGACAGCAATTACTTTCTCTAATTTATTTGACTTCCATGGTTTCCCTCATGTTACGTACACTTTGAAGGTGTAGAGTCTTGTAATAGCACCCCTGCGTTTACTCTCTTTTTTTTCGTTCCTCATGTTATTTCTTCCTTAAGTACAGCTTACAGAACATTTTTTTTCCTTGTAAAGTCAAATAAAAATAAGTAAGGGAGACTACATTGTGTCACCCTGACTTGGAACTAAAAGCCTGAGCCACCAAAATATAAAAAAACGTAGTTTTTACTCAACAAAAAATAAGCAAGAGTTCATAGAGGGAGAAACATGCAGTATCAATTATGGACTCTTCAAAAAGTAAACCACTTAGGCCAAGTTATCCAAGACCAATTCACCCTAAGTACATTGTGGGTTGTGTGGTTACCCACACATTCTCTCTCTCCGTTTCTCATTTTTTAAAATCCTTTTCACAATAAGACTCTTATCTCATCAGAGCATTATTGCCTTTTCCTTTTGTAAATACGACAGGGAATGCCTATAAACCAGCACCATAGATTGGTTACTTTTTGGTTCAGAGATGCCCCTAATAATATGTCAGAGAGAGCAGGCCATATTGACATCAAGTAAGTCAATCACAAATGAATTCAATCACAAATGAATCCTTGGACTAACTCTTCTCTATTGTTGTCACTATTGACTGTACTGGTAACTAAGTAATGTACATGTTGTTCCTATAACTACCCTAGGAATTAATTAAAAAAAAGATGTTAAAATTGACATACTTAAATTCCACAATTTTCTACATCCCTTCTTTGTCTTCACAGCTTGCCAAAATGGCCACTGTACAGGTGGCTTTGAGACGGAAGAGAAGATGCAGTTTCTACTGCATAACAGACACTTTATTCATTATAGTTAAAAAAAGAAGAGATTGTAGTTCAGCTCTCAGGTCCGAGTAAAATTAATTTGTAATGTCTTGGGATTGGGAGAAGGCAGCTTTAGTTTCAAATGCCTGCTTTCATATCAAAAGTAATGATTATGATCCTCCAATCAAATATTTCAAATCTGACCTCACCCTATCACTTTTTTCAAAACAGCCTTAATGAATGGCCTATGCAAATAAGGAGCCTCATCTATAAATGGCTGTCCGAGCTATCAGTAGGTTCTTTCTTCACTTTTGACAAGATTGCACAGCTTTAACAGGGTATATGCCATACTTTTAAAGACAGCCATGAATGAAAATGTTGTTTGTATATATTACAGTTACAGCTCATTGTTTAAAGTTACAAAACATATCTAGGCACCTGCTCCCTCTTAAAAATACCAACCACATGTGGGCAATACTTTAAGAAACCAGGTCAGACTGGTTTTGAGTTATTTGCTTATGTTTCTTGAGGATATAGAACCCAAACAATACTTACAAGTTGGGGAAGTAGTTAAGCTGCATTCATGTAATGAAACATTTTTGACTTAAGTTGTGAATATTCACACAACCTAAAAAAAATCCAGTTGAGAGTCTATAGAGAAATAGTGAGTAGATGGGTTACACAGAGACACTGTAATTTTGCTGAATGTTAGTCAAAAATGCACACATTGGTAAGTCACAAAGATTTCTAAACGTATTTAAGTCTGTATTATCATTTAAATTAAAGGAATGAAACACAGATAATTAGAAAATTGCTATAGTCAGGGGACAATATAATTGACACTAATGGGCTGAGAAAGCTGCACACAACAACTATGCGCAGTGTGCTATTAGCCATAGCTCACCTTGCGTATTTAGTTAAGTCCTGTTTGAAACCCTATATATCTTTTTAGATTCTGCTGCAGAGGCATAGTAATGCAATGGTGTACTAATTTAGTGTTACAGTGTTGGTTGGTAGCTGCTTATTCTTTTAAAGTGAAATGCTCCTGAACCACTGACATGTTCTGACACTTTCTCCTGGGATCCTCATTTGTGTTTTAATTTTTTTTTTTATCCAGTTAATCGAGTAAGTCGATTTCTAATGATACCCCTAATACCCCCTGTCAGTTCATTAGAGAAAGAAGGCCTAAAGTAGTTTTGTGACAACTGACTTTTTTAATGGATAGCGCAGACCAATGGATTATTTATCTACTGCCATCCATTAAGCCTGAAGGAATTCTATTAGCTTCATGCCAGTTCTGATTATTGGTTTATTGTTGAATTGTGTGAATTCAACATGCCTGTTCAACAGGTCTTTGAAGAGGTGATTTTGGTAAAGTGCCTTGTATGAATAAAATCCATTATTTTATTCCTATAAACGTGTGCTGAATTACTGTATCTGTGGTTTGGGCCTCTGCGATGGGTTGGCACCCTGCCCAGGATTGGTTCCTGCCTTGTGCCCTGTGTTGGCTGGGATTGGCTCCAGCAGACCCCCCGTGACCCTGTGTTCGGATTCAGCGGGTTGGAAAATGGATGGATGGATGGTTTGGGCCTCACTGGCTCCACCTTGTGGTCATGACATATAAACAAGCATGTAAATAATGTCAAAAGTGATTTTAGCAGAAGTATACTACTGTTTCTCATAAATATATCTTCTATAAAGTGATTTTTTGAAGTGTTGTAATTATTTAAAGTATAACATTAAATGGTCAAATAAATGGAGACAATATAAATGGAAAGAAAGAGTCAAATGATTAATATATTGTGTAATAAAGCTATGCTTTATTTCTCAATTTGAAATAGGCTACTGGTTTGCCTAATATATAACATATTGTTAGATTAAGACAGAAAAAAGCATTCTTGAAAAAAAAATTAAATGGGCAATAATTCATCCTTACAGAGAAAGCGGGGGTTCAAAGGCAAAGACAAAGGCTGTTGGAGCCAAGATTTAATTTTGTAAACCATAGACAGATGGCAGTATTTAGCCTTTAAATGCTGAAAAAAATCTCCAACTAGTTTTTTTTTTCTTGGAAAGCCTACTTCTGTTTTGTTTATTGGGGTTTACTTTAAATTTTCTAAACACTGCTTATTTGTGAGATATACATTACAGCTGTGTGGTTTCTTCAAACTTACATAAGTAGGCTGACTGTTTTCTAATCTAATAATACATTTTTTCTCCTTCCTATCATATTTTTATTGCCTTAAGGATTTAGAGCTTAGCAAATGTTCTTTTTTCTATTTCTTTATTCTCTGAATTTTGAATTTAATCAATAGATCATCTGTCAGTGCTTTCTCAAGCAAAGGCTTTGAGCAAAATATTTGAAATCATTTAGCAACAGGGACATCAAAGGAAATTGAAACCAAATGGTTAATCCAGTTAGGAGATAACATTGTATGAATGGAGCCTTAGTGACTGTTGAGTAACAAGTGGTTGCAGAAATTTTGACAGGTTCTTTATGCATTACAGATATTAATATCCAGGTGCAAAATCACAGTGTCATCTCTTTTTCATTTCAGATTCCTTTTAAATATAATGTCTTTTGTTTTCAAAGGGTACATCCTCAACCAGTATCTGGCATCAGAATAAGTTTTACGAAGTTTTACTTAACTGCTAGAAAGTTTATATTGCTCCTTTAGAATATTAAACTTCATACAAAAAGGAAACCCTTGATCTTCCTTGTTTTACCATACCTTATTAAAAGAAAGTGGCAAGTTTAAAAGATACTTAAGAAAACCACCACAGGGTTCCAAAGGCTACAGGGGTTCATTAGTCTTTAGATTTGCTCCACTTTGCAGAGCAGAAAAAAATTCTGATATTTTGCTAGTTCAATTCCTTTCAGGCTGCAAAGTTGACAGTGCAACAAATCACACTGAAAAATGAGACTAAAAAATACATTGAACTGGGATTACGCCATAGCAACAATATTATCTACAGTCTAATGCACATTTTGTTAATTATGTTTGAAGGGGCCCAAAAATGCAATTTCCATTAAACACAATTTCTTCTTTCATTATCTAAAGCACATTAATCATAAAAAAACAACTTACAGTGTCTAGTGGCAGTGCTAAACAGCCTGTGCAGTGCTGCTTCCCGTGAGCCCATGTCCATTAACAGATCTGGGGTATTCCAAATGTAAATCACACTGACAATGTCTGTGAAAGCTTTTCAACCACTCACTCCATCCAAGCAATGAAAATAGACAGTTGCAAGTTGTACCAAGTGCTGCCAGTTCTGCTTAACTAATTTCCTTGAGGTGGCCTAACGCTGTCTTAATTTTGCATGTCAGAAGGAACACACATTTGGAGAGCTGAGTTCCTTAACATTCATTTAATTCTGCACCCAAAACAGCTGCTGTGCTTTTTGTTTTTATACAGAGTGATTTTAAGATCCCTGCTGTCTTTGTAATTGATTTGCTAAAGGATTTCAGAACAAAATGGTAGGTGTGTTTTTCTCCTGTTTTCATATAATAGCCTATCTATAAACATCACTTGATAAAGTATAAAGACAGATGTCTGCATTTATTATCATTTTAATCTGTTTTTGACGTCTACGTAGTAACATTTTTTCATGGCAGCCGTTCATATTAGGCTCAGTAATGAAAACATCCGGTACCTATACTCTTCATTTTTTTATCTTTTAATCAATCTTTTATTTTTATAAAACTTTTCACTGAAAGTAAATTACACAAGAACAGTGCTTTCTTATATTCAAAATATTAAAACTATTAATATTGGTTTTGTAAATTCAAAATATGAATTGATGAAGAGGTGCACTTTGAAGGACATGAAATTTATACAAAATAAGTGCAAAACTATTACAGGAAGTTCTAGCCCTGTGTCCCCTTATTGAAAAATAGGGCCCCACTGACTCTAGATGTGTTTGAATGTAAAATTGACTTGAACATATATGATTGAACTTTGTCCACAAAGGGAAATTAGTTTTTTTACAGAAACTCATTAAATAGATAGAGTATGTGTGTGTGTGTGTGTGTGTGTGTATGTATGTATCGCCTGAAAACACACTAGAATGACTAAAAAGAAAGAAAATCAAAAAGAGTTACATCCCCTAACTTGACCACTCTAGTCAGAGTGAGGCATTATGCAGACATTTTGCTTTTGGTATAAATGAGCCCCAGTAGCTTTTCTGGACACACTTCTGCTGAATAATCTGTTGGCTGAAAGTACTCTGTGTTAGTGTGTCAGAGAGAGAGAGAGAGAGAGAGAGAGAGAATGTACAGCATTGTTCATACTGGCACTTAGTTTTGTTTTCTCTCCCTCACTACTACCTCCAGGTGGTTGAACGTACATCTCTTAACTGAGTCTGCCCTTTTAATTGGCTTGTTGATTCCTTGGGTCTCTCTTGAAGTGATGTTACCAGTTCAGCACACTACAGCATAGGAAATTGCACTGACTATCACAGAATTGTAGAAGATGTGAAGGATGTCCATTCTCACGATACAGGAATGCAGTCTACTAAGTAAGAAAAGCCTGCTCTGCCTTTTCTTATATAGTTCTCTGTTACAAGAGCAGTCAAACTTGTCATTGACGTGGACCCCCAAGTACTTGTATCACTGCACCATCTCCACATCCACTCCTGAATAGTGACCAGACATAGAGACTGTTTAGGTGCAGTGAACCCCAATAACCAGTTCCTTGGTTTTGCTGATGTTCAATTTTAGACAGTTCTTTCTGCACCAAGAAACAAAGTTCTCCACCTGATTCCTATACTCTGTCTCATCCACTTTATCAATACACACTATAGGTACACAATCATCTGAGAGTTTCTGCAAATGATAGTTACCTGCTATTATATTTATGATGTAAGATGTATAGAGTTAAGAGAGAAGGAGACAAGACTGTTTCTTTTGGTGCTTCAATGTTTCTCACATCCGTATCAGAAACACAGTCCTTGAATCTCACAAATTTTAGTCTACTTATGGAGCTTAGAGTTTGGAGGTTTGTGGAACTATGGGGAGCTCCATTTTTGGGAGGAAGAGAAGGAGCAGGATACATGTGAAAGAGAGAAGTAGGAGTTGTTTGGGAAATGCTTTATGCTACATTGTTGGGAAAGTGGATGAGCTACCTCATCTAAAGGTCAACAGACCCAGCTTTCTAGGGTTTCTTGTTATTCATTTATTCCTTTATCATTTTTGTATATTTATTGTAGGCCTTCTTTCCTTGGGTAGAACGTGTTACAAAAGTATCACATATACATACACACACACAAACCGAGTATGACATTTCCCCAAAATATTGAATAGGTTCTGCAAAGTCTGGATAATGAAAAGTTTACTTTTAATTGCTTTTGTTTGTAATATTTTACTAGTTATTTGGTGACAAATCCTAGTTTCCCATCTACAGCAGCAAATGCCAAATTGTACTCAGCAGAACGAAACTACACAGAAAATACAGATAAAAATTAGAAGTGTTGACAGTTTTGGAGTTGTGCCTTATGAAAATTTCACATAGCTTATCTTATACCTTATGTACTTCATATATCATTAATAATTTGTGGTTGTAATAGGTTACAAAGGATAGTATCAATCAGGGCAGGTAAAATTATTTCAGAGTTGGATGTTCTCATTTTGAAAGGAAGATGGCAGCATCTCCATTCAGCAAGCACTAAAAGAAACAGTAAGTCTAAAATAGAGTTTAACATTCAAAATTTTCATTCATAAAGTAATATTATTTCTTGTAAATTAAATAATAGTAAATTAAATATTCGTATCCAAAAAGGTATTGCGGCTTGGAAATTCTTCCGGGAAGAGAAGAATGTCCTCCATAGTGGATGGGAGTCTATCAGCTTAATGTCTACTTATTGTTTGTTCTGGCGCCAAGTCAGAGGAATACACTCCAGAATACACTGCATCTTTCAGCAAGTGATGCTGTTGTAATTGTAGAAGGATTATGCACTGGGATGTTGATTACTTTATGGCATCCTTTGTGCGATCAAGTAGTAGCAGTTTAAAAATAAATACCAGTTCCAATTCAGCTAATCTGATGTTATTTCATTTAATTCTCTGATTTTGTAACTAGTTTCAATATATGGCCATGACCAAAGTACTTAAGATGTGAATGGCAAAAACAAAGATGCCTTATGGTACAGCATCCCAGACATTTTGGCTGTGTACTAGATGTGTCAAGAGTTAAATCAATAATGATGCTTACTACAAAAATGATGTGTATATATATATATATATATATATATATATATATATATATATATATATATATATATATATATATACACACACACACATACACACACACACACACATACACACACACACACACTTTGCAGAACACAAAAAATTCTGATATTTTGCTAGTTTAATTCCGTTCAGGCTGAAGAGTTGACAGTGCAACAAATCACACTGAAAAATACATGGAACTGGGATTACGCCATAGCTACAGTCTAATGCACATTTTGTTAATTATGTTTGAAGGGGCCCAAAATTGCAATATATACTGTATGCTCTGCCCCATGCTCACTTCGCTCGCCAACCCCCATGCTGCTTGCGTATGTGGATTTCAATTTCACCAAACAACAAATCTTTTAATTCTCACGGATACGCCTCTTCATTGGGAAGAAACACTATGAATTAGACAATCTACAAATCTCCGACTTAAAGTTTAAAGCCAAACAATATCTACGTACTTCTGTCATATCACCTATATCCATATATTCAATCTCTTTTTGCTGCTCCGTTATTTCACTGAGTAATAATTTGTTTGATAGTGCTAATGCGATCTTTACTATCAGTTTTTTGAGACTTTCAAATTTTAGTACTTTCATAATTTCTAACCATGCTCTGCTCAATGTTTTTGAACCTATTTACAATGTTTTACGTTGTCTTCTACTCTTTGTCTTTTATTTCTGACCCCACTTGGAGCTGAGAGCCAGGGACTGTGTCTGACAATAGCATTCACACGAATGAGAAGTGCGTGGACCGTAGGCATGGTTGTAAATGCTAGAGAAGAGGGTGGGACTTGTCAAAATCTCTTGCCAAAAAAGTCAGGTTTCGTGGGACCTGAAATTATCTCAGAGGATGTCTCATTTCAGGATTTCCTTTTATACATATAAATGAAAACAATTTCATGAAATTCTGAAAAGCAAAGCTACCATTTACTAGGGATGTAACATTCAGCAAACTTATGTCAGTGTATAGGATATTCATTTTTAAGTGCAATAGATGTAAAAATTGCCCGTTCGCTTCTTATGCTTTGTACTGAATTATTCCTACACTAAAAATCGAGCACCTCGTTTACAGCCATTTACTTCAAAATGGATGGCAGATTGATTCAACAAAGTAAAACACGGAACTTTCTAAAAAGTGGCAGATAGAGATATGGAGACAATTCTAGGGTTTATAAAAATTATACAAATAATTAACACTCATTAGATAATTCAGTCACTTCTATATACAATTAACACTCACTAGATAATTCAGTCACTTCTATCAACTACATTTCTTCTAAATTTCATTCATTGTCTGTAATAAATGTATGCAGTTTCATCCTCAGAAAACTAATTACAATCATAGTCAATTATTATATAAACAAAGAGCAGCATACATTGATTACAAACTTGGTTGCACAATAAACTAGAAACTCACTGTGTTGCTGGACCAGGCCTTGAGATGTACGATACTGTAATAATTAGGCATGGCTGCCTCCAGTCTGTGATCTTTTCCAGGAATAAATGCGTATGCTTGGTTCCTGCTAAAACCTTTAAATGTCTGAAAATTGCCAAGTTCTCTCAGCTGCTGCTAGTCAGCCCTTGGTTCTTTTTAATCATCCTAATTGGGCTCTGAAGCTGGTAACACAGGTGCCTGCTTTTGTTTAATCAAACAATATATTAATTAAGAAATCAGTCAATTAGTGATTCATCTAAAGTGCTTCCAGCAGAAACATTGCACACTAAACTAATCAGCAATTACAATAAATAATAAAAATGTCAGCACCTTTTTGGCTTCCAAGCCCTATGATAGCATCATGCTGAATTCTTTAATGTTCATCTTTCAGTCCCTTCTTGACTTTAAACCACTTGTGTTTTAGGCAAACATTATGGCTAGTTAGAAAGATAAGAAAGCAAAAAGCATTTCTTCTCAAAGCAGCTACAGCAACAAAATAAAATTAAATAGCCATCACTATTTAGATTGGCAAATATCTTCTAAATCTTGATAAATTATCACCCAAATAGAATCGAACTGACTATAGATAAAATGTCACCTGTCTGCCTGAGGCATATTACAACATCAGCTATATCTGTTACCTGTACACCCTCCCTTTTTCTCATGCAATGATGCCTACATAGTATTTTTTATTGCTATATAAATATAGAAGGGTGTTAACACCAGCTTTTTTAGGTATTGTATAAGTAAAAACATTAGAACTCTTTATTTTGCAGTAGCAATGCCTCATTTCATTTCTTTTAGGATCATTTTTAATGGAAAATCTGCAATAAGGCTGAATTGGCCACATTTATAAACATTACCAAAATTATTACTACAGCAATTTATTATGACCGGTGCACCCTATGCTGTTTTCAATATTTCAGGATTTTTATATCCACAGTTTATGAATCTGCAAATTGCTAGTCTTTCCAACAGAGTAAAATTTTGCATACTAAATACATTCATTGTATGGT
Source organism: Polypterus senegalus (assembly GCF_016835505.1). NCBI lineage: Eukaryota > Metazoa > Chordata > Cladistia > Polypteriformes > Polypteridae > Polypterus > Polypterus senegalus. The sequence continues at coordinate 62,306,183 of NC_053167.1, read as the reverse complement.
GTGATGAAGCTATCAACACATTTATTGTATATACTTCTGTGAGATATATATTGCAGCAGAACACATTATTACAAAGATTTGTAGAGCTGATACAGTGTATGGTTAGTCAAGCTCAGTCCTACCTTCGTTCATTTTCATTCCATCTGCTAAATGACTTAGGTCAATCAAGACCAGGGGCCTCATGTATAAATGGTGCGTACGCACAAAAGTGTTGCATACTGCTGTTTCCATGCTCAAATCACGATGTATAAAAACTAAACTTGGCGTAAAGCCACACACATTTTCACGCTAGCACAAACCCTGGTGTATTCAAGTTCTCCGCGCGGTTTTGTAAACTGGCGGCACCCAGCGTCAAAGCAGTGCTTTTGCTCCAGTGTGGTTTCCCTTTCTTTTTTAAATCCACATTTCTGACGCGGTTTTATCATATACACTGAAATTAACCGCATATTGTTTATTAGTTTAAGGCATCTGATTGTAATTAACCTTTAACAATATAATGGTCCATAGAATGGCCAAACTATTCCAAATGCCAAAGCTGCTTTAGCGTTTTTACTCACTGCACCTTCTTCTTTTTTCAGTTGCTCCTGTTAGAGGTTGGCACAGCGGATCATCTTTTTCAGTATTACTCTCACTGCACCACTCGGAGTATTTATATCACTGTATCTGAGTGTGAAATCACAGCTCTACAGCAGCTGACCGGAAATAGAGTTATCGGTATACAGAATCAAGCACACGCTGCCTCAGCCATGCGCTCTAACTATTGAACTGCTCTCATACGCTTCAGAGCCTTTCCTGTAGGGACATCGTGGTTCAGAAGCAGTTTTATCCCAAGAACTATAAACACACTCAATCAGTCCATCAAGTGCTCCTTGTAGAACTGTTTGTACTTAGTACAATTAGCTCACTGTAAACTTGCGATACAGTTATAACATTGCACAACCTGAGCCACTTTATAAAGCGCATATTTACATATGATGACAATATCATTTTTAAGATGAAATGCAGCAAAATATGTTTATTACATTATACAGGTAAAGTGTTAACATTATTTAAATAATTTATATTGTTAATAATTAAACATGTGAGGACAAGGTGTCACAGTGCTAGCTAGTTCAGGGATTGTTCCTTCCTCGCGCTGTATTCTTGCTGGGGCTGGCGCAACACTGGATGGATAGTTTAATTAAACATGTACTACAAAGATATTTCAGTGTTCCATAAAAGTTTTTAAGCTTAAAGATTGCTTAACGTTTATCACAGATTGTTTTGCGATTGCTTACTTGGAGAAAGAAAGGAAGGACAGGAATTGGAGGTTAGTACGTTTGAAAGAGACAATACTGCTCCAATCAATTATTTCATTGAAGGCCGTGCACGGCGCAGCAAACATCTTGCGGGAGGCAGGAACAATCTCTGGCCAGCTCGTCACTATCACTGCGCCACCGTGTTCCCATGTTTAATAACATGCTTTAACTCCTATCATCATGAAAATGATATCAAGTGTACATCTCAGTATTTTAATTATTCAGACAGCTGTAATATCACGAATGTAATGGATTCTGTGTCCATTCGGAGGAAGAGACACACACATAGAGCACATAGAAGAACACATACAAAACAAAGCATTTAATGTGCCACCTTAGTTACGATGGTATTTGAGAAAGTATTAAATTAAACGATTTAAAGATGTAGTTTATGATGTTCTACTTTAATGACAAAATAAACTGTGATTAAAGTGGAAATTTCGAGATTAAAGTTGACATTTTGTGCTTTTTTCCCATTTTGTGCCTATTTTTTTTTTCTTTTCTCTGTACCCTAATAAGCTTTCCTATGACACTCAGACAGTGGGCTGCGACTCGCATTTTCACAACAACTTTAATATCTGACTTTTTTATTTTGGGCACTGTCCGACTTTGTAAACTTGAGCTTTCGACTTTATTTTCTCCAACACTCTATGTTACTCAAATCTACTTCCTTTTGTTGTTTATACCACTGTTTAAACCACCAAATAGTATGTTTTTTTCTTTGCCTCCTCTTGGTATTTGATGAAATTCTTATATTTTCCCCCGTGCTTTTGCCATTGCCTTTTCACAGAATGCTGAGCTTAAGGCCTATTTATATTGATTTGCATATTCAAAGAGGTGTAATTCTTGGAGGAGTTTGGGAGTGGCAGCAGGTGCGTGCACGTGTGTTACTTTACATGCTGACAAGGATTTATGGAGCGGAAGAATGTGAAAGTTGGCGAACACACAGATTTATGCATCTAGATTTTTTTGTGCGTACGCACATTTCCGCTTCTGTCCTTACGCCATGTTTTAGTGTGAATTCTACGCACAGCGTTATACGAGTCCCCGGACTACCAGATTTCATAATATTACTTACTCAAAAGCTGTGATTTGCAAGAACTTAACATCTTGACCTAAGCACTAATTTGAAGGATTTTTTAAGTGTGATATCATTAAATTAATTGTTGAAGAGTTGTTGTGGAATGAGGAGTAGTGTTGCTCCTATGTAGTATGAGCTTCACAAAATCAAAAGTAAAATAAAGTTTTATATACTGTAGCCTTTGCATCTGATTGATATAAATTATCTTTTCAAACCATTTAATAGTAAATTCATAAATTCACTTCTGTATACTACAACTTTAGTTCCCAAAAAGTTAGTACAGTTAGAGAGATAAGAAAGCAAAAAGCTAGGACAGTATGGAAATGCTAATAAGCACACAAGGAGTGATTTGTAATTGTACTTTGACTTGTATTCAAACAAAAACAGTATAAATGTGAAGTAGATAATTTTTATCTAATCAATTGCTTGTATTTATTTGAAGCTAAAGGTGATGTTAATCAGGAAATTGTGTTATATAGACTATACAGAGCTTCTAAAAAAGGCCCAGACCTTCAAGAGTAAGGATCTGATGAGGCTAACCCATCCTTGCCAACTGATGCATCAATGAATTATCCAGTACTTTGAGAACAACGTTCCTCAAGACAAATTGTTAGGATTTTAGCCATTTCATCCTGTACAGTACACAATATAATTAAAAGGTTCAAGGAATCTGGACAAATCTCAGTACTTAAAGGGCAAGCAACTACTTTTGAATGTTCATGATTTTCGAGCCCTCGGGTGTCACTGTCTTAAAATTCATGTGTCAGTAATCTATATCATGTCATGAGCTCAGGAAAACTTTGGAAAGCCTTTGTCAGTCATCACCATTCATCACTACAGACACAGATGCGAGTTAAGGCTTTCTTATCCAAAGCAGAACCCATACAACAACAGTGTCCAGAAGAACCACTAACTTCTCTGGGCTCAGTCTCATCTGAGATGGAAAGTAGCAAAGTGGAATTGTGCTTTGCGTTCTGACAGGTGAATTTTTCTGATATTTTTTGGGGAAAAAACATTATATTCTCCAGTCTAAAGAGAGATAGGGCCATCCAAGCTGTTATCAACATCAGGTTCAAAAGCCATCATCAATGATGGTATGCAATTGTGTCTGTGCACACAGCATAGGTAACTACCACATCCATGAGGGCAACATTAATATAGAAAGATATGTGCAGGTGTTGGATAACATATGCTGTTATAACAGATGCCTGTTTTTACCAAGGAGGTCCCTATGTTTTCCATTACAGAAACACCAAACGTCATTTTGATTACAAGATAATGGCTACGTAAACAGAGAGTACTGGTACGAGACAGGGCTGCCTGCATTTTCCAGTGTAGAATATGGTAATGAAGGCCTTGTACAACTGCTGAACACTTGCATAATGGCTGAACAGCGAAACTTCTGCTTGATAGATGAGGGTTATTAAAAGAAACAGTGATGTTTCACAGTGGTAGGCAATCAATTGTACACATTTTTTTTGGTGTGTTGCAATCATCAAAATTGACACGAGAGTATAAACAAGTACATTTGCCAGGTAAAACATCAAAGAAATTGTATTACTCTTTATTTGATGATCTGAAAAGATGTGTTAGTGTAAGAACATGCTGTACAATAATTTTTAGGCTGTATTAATGGCAAAGTAATATCAAAGCCATTTCTAGATAAATGATATAATTTTGTGGTGAAATTGTTAAACAAAGTAATACATTTATGTAGAAGAGCAAGGTAAAGAGCACACAATGAACTAACATTAGGACCCTCATATGGCTACTGGGCTTACACTTCTTAACTGGGTCAGTTGTTCAGTTGTCTCTCAGCTGGACTGGGATCCCCTAGAAATTTAGTCAGTGGTGTTGGAAGAAGATAATAGGAATGCTATGGCTTGGTCCACCCAGCTCTGACTGTTGTTACTGTGATCCTTGTCAGCTGAATGAAAATTTTGATGGAAAAAGGAAGAAGCCTGAAAAGTGGATACTTTTTTTCTCACTGTTTTTTTTTTAATTTGAGATTATTTCCTTTTGATTTATTAGATAGATAGATAGATAGATAGATAGATACTTTATTAACCCCAAGGGGAACTCCAGCAGCAGCATACTGATAAAGAATAATATTAAGTTAAAGAGTGATAACAATGAAGGTATAACAGACAGACAATAATTTTATATAATATTAAGGTCCCGTCCCCCCCAGGGGTGGAATTGAAGAGTCGCATAGTGTGGCAGAGGAACAATTCTCCTCAGTCTGTCAGTGGAGGAGGACAGTGACAGCAGTCTGTCGCTGAAGCTGCTCCTCTGTCTGGAGATGATCCTGTTCAGTGGATGCAGTGGATTTTCCATTATTGACAGGAGCTTGCTCAGTGCCCCTCGCTCTGCCATGGATGTCAAATTGTCTAGCTCTGTGCCTACAGTAGAGCCTGCCTTCCTCACCAGTTTGTCCAGGCGTGAGGCATCCCTCTTCTTTATGCTGCCTCCCCAGCACAGCACCTCATAGAAGAGGGTGCTCGCCACAACTGTCTGATAGAACATCTGCAGCATCTTATTCAGACAAGGTGGCAGATTGTACCCTTACAATGAGTACATGGTACATTAAGGCAACAGCACAAACAACTTCTCTAGTGTGCTGTACGCAAAAAAAAAAAAACTTTTTTAAGAAAATTGGAAATGTGGAGTGGTCAGCACAGGTTTCAGCTACTAAGTTGCTGCTCCCCAGCTATACACGGGTCCCTTTCTCCTTTCTCAATACAGGCTATTTTTATCAAAATTCTTTTTTACAGTTGCTCTAACTACTTCTAACTCCAGTAGGGGACCCAAAAAAAACAAGACTTTTTCAAAAGCAGTCATTTTATTTAAAATATTTAAAAATATTTACTAGCCTCCTTCAAAGTACTCCCCATTGGAAGACACACACTTGTCCAATCTCCTTTTCCAGTGATCAAAACATTTTTGGAAGTCTTCAACTGGGATGCTATTTAGCTCTGTCGTCAAAGCGGCGATCACATCCTCCACACTGTTAAATCAGCGCCCTTTCAAGTCCCTTTTCATTCTGGGGAACAAGAAAAAGTCACAGGGGGCCAAGTCCGGTGAGTAAGGGGAGTGGGGCACTGTGTGTGCCGGGGCATTGTCATGGTGAAGGAGCCATTTGCCCGACTGCCACAATTCTGGCCTTGTCCTCCGCACTCTCTCTCTCAGCCATCTTAAGACCCCAGATAGTACTCTTGGTTGACTGTCTGACCCTTTGGAATGAATTCCTTGTGCACAATGCCTCCAATGCCTCTTTCTTTCAAAGAAACTGAAGGGAGAGTAGGGGTTAGTACAGATTTTAGAGCCACCATGAATAGTTATTATAATGAATTGGATATACAGAGTATCAGGATTAAATTACAGTGAAGTTATGAGAAGGCCATGTTAAAGTAATATGTTTTCAGCAGTGTTTTAAAGTGCTCCACTGTATTAGCCTAGCGAATTCCTATTGGCAGGCTATTCCAGATTTTAGGTGCATAACAACAGAAGGCCGCTTCACCATTTATTTTAAGTTTTGCTCTTGGAATTCTAAGGAGACACTCATTTGAGGATTAGAGGTTACGATTTGGAATATAAGATGTCAGACATTCCGATATATAAGATAGGGCGAGATTATTTAAGGCTTTATAAACCATAAGCAGAATTTTAAAGTCAATCCTGAATGACACAGGTAACCAGTGTAGTGACATCAAAACTGGAGAAATGTGTTCGGATTTTCTTTTCCAAGTTAGGATTCTAGCAGCTGCATTTGGCACTAGGTGCAAACGATTTATGTCTTTTTTGGGTATTTCTGAGAGGATTGCGTTACAGTAATCTAGTTGACTGAAAACAAACGCGTGAACTAATTTCTCAGCATCTTTTAGTGATTTAAGAGGTCTAACTTTACTTATGTTTCTTAAGTGAAAAAATGCTGTCCTAGTGATCTGATTAATATGTGATTTAAAATTCAGATTACAGTCAACAATTACCCCTAAGTTTTTTACCTCCGTCTTGACTTTTAATTCTAATGTATCCAGTTTATTTCTAATAGCCTCATTGTATGCGTTATTGCCAATCACTAAGATTTCAGTTTTCTCTTTATTTAGCTTGAGAAAGTTACTATTCATCCGTTCACCTTGAATTGCCTGAATGAATCATACACAGAGCAGTTAGTTCTATAGTCGTAGCTCAGTTGTGCACAGCGATCCCCAAACAGAAACATTGTAATTTTTTTTTCTTTCTTTGAACTTTGCTCGTACAGTTTTTTGCTGCTTTAGTTTTCTGTGGTTTTCAGTGATAACTTTTGCTTATTGCTCGTCAACATTTGAAAAACATCCATTGGAATTTAACTCATTGTCACCCTCCTATAGAAATGGCAGACACAAAAAAACGATAAAAGTTCATATTAGAAAAAAAAAATTTTAAATTCTGCGGCTCTCGATTGTGGCAAAAGAAAAAAAACATTGCCAGTGAATTCGGAATTTCGCCATCGACACTGTCAACTTTCTTGAAAGGCCAAGCAAAAAAAGAAGAAAAATCTTGGGTTGCAAACGTTTGCAAACTGCTGCATTTGAAGACATTGAAAAAGCAGTTTTTTATGTGGTTCAGTGATGTTCATTCAAGAAACATTCCTATTAATCCGGCACTCATTCAAGAAAATGTGAGGTTTCTAAACTCTCTTTGGGACCTCCCCCAACTGGACAACACACTGAAGAGCATCCCAAAGTGCGATCACCACGTCTGTGGAAAACTTTATCCATTGCAGGGGAAACAGCAAGCTCACCTCTCTGCTGCGGCCCGCCACAAAAGCAAACAGAAAAGCTCTCTATGGGTCATGCAAGGCACATTGTAAATGCAGGGAACAGTATTACTTGGCCACAAACCTAGCCACAACCCTGCCTGATTGTTATGTCTGTGTATAGGAGAGTGGAAGATCACCCTGCAATAAATAACCATGTTGTTCCTGTTTCAGGCTGAATAAAGCTGGTTTTGTTAAAGTACTGAGACTCAGCCTTATGTTTTGTGGTGCAAGACAGGGACTTACAGCGCGACCCCGATCTTTTAGGATTTGCTTCTGTGGCTCTTCACTGCAGCGCTGTAAGCCTGCTGGTTGCCCTGCCCCAGTAACAGACACAGCAATTGCGCTTTGGGACGCACTTCGGTGTGTCGCCCCTTTGGGTGGGGGATGGGGGGATCCCAAAAGACTCCAGCAACCTCACAATATGAAGAAGAAGAAAAGGACGATTCAGCTTCTGATTGATAACTGTGCTGCCCACAACATGCTTCCACATTTAGATATGGTTTGCTTTGAATTCCTCCCACCCAATTGCACAGCAGTGCTCCAGTCATTGGATTTGGGCATTATTCACAACCAGAAAGTGTATTATCACAAGGAAATGCTGAGACAAATTCTCGTCAGCATAACTTGTAGACAGAAGGAGATTAAAATTAATGCGAAAGAAGCTGTTGAAATGATTGCAAACGCCTAGACGCAAGTTAAAGAAAGCACTATAGTGACAACTACAGAATCTCATTTCTACAAAATTTTCATTACAACAAACTGCCAGGGACCTAAAAATATTTTGTTGTAATGAAAATTTTGTAATAATGAGATTCTGTATTTGTCACAATAGTGCTTTCTTTAACTTGGAATTTTACCTGTATATCAATTGGCTCATTTATGTAGAGCTTGTTTAGATATACAGTGCCTAATTCTGAATATTTCCTGTCCAGAAATCCTTGTGTTATTAACTCATTTTCTAAAGACACTGAACCGTTTTTTGGTTATCTATTTATTTGTTTGTTTATGTCAGCAGCATGCTTAGTTAAGTGAATGATCAGTACAGGTCTTCTTAATTTCTAATGCAATTCCCAAATGGACTTAATTACATAATTTACTAAATTGCTTAATTTAAAAACTTGAGTTTTTAGATTAGAAATTAAGCATCTTAATAATGAGCATCCCTTTAATTGAGTTACTTAATTAAAAAATAATTAGCACTATTTACATTTCTTGCCTTTAATCTACTCAGTACTAGCTATATCTTTAAGCATTATCTCTTTATATAAGAAAGGTGGCGAAGGGTATAAAATAAACTGCAACATCCAACAATTAGCTTAACTATAGCAAATTCTAACATTAACTACAAACATGGAGTAATAGTGTATATAATAACAAAAGTCTTCCTGTTATAAAGAAATTACTAAGAACATTATTTTTGTAATTTAAAAGGGTTGTTGCTCTAACAATTAATTAAAAACAGAAATGAGTAATCTGGTGAGGAACAAAGCTTGTGTATTTATTTATAAAGGCTGTAGTCATATATAATTAATGTTTTTTACATATCAGAACATATCAGCAATCACATAGTGTTCTCCAAGTTCTAAAATTAAATAAATCTAACCTCAGCTGACAAACAATACATAAAATATTTCACTTCATTCAACAAAAGCAAAAAAAGTCAATATACAGAAAATCTGTAAAACAGTAATTACATACTTACTGCTGCCGTAATATTTGATAAATTCTTTAGAACAAGGTGCTGATAAACTGACATGCAACTTTTCCAGCAATTTTCAGTCATAGCCTTCATCTACACAATCTTATCTAGTCAGAGGCATTCTGCGGCATACTCCCTTGAAGCCGGTCAGCTAATGTGACATACCCAACCACTCATTCCATCTAGTTTGCAACTTACTCTAATACAATCAAACAAGTTTGGTTTTCTCTTTAGTTGTAGGGTCAGACTGTATATGCATGAGAGCTGACAAACAAAGAATGCTTATCCAGAAGTACAATGCATAGAATGCAGCGATGAGGGAAAAAGAATACAGATGTCCTAGGCCTCACAAACAGAAGTGGGGCTCTAATGTTTATGTGTTTTATATACTATGACAGAAGGAAAAAAGGACAGAGATTGTGGCTGAACTGGTTGTGGCAGTTATTCATCAGCACTGGCCCCATCAGGTAGCATGCCACTGGCTGTCAGAAAAAGGGGCAAGCACAACTGTGCTAGAAGCTTGGCACTCAGTCAATAAATGTGACAAGGACAGTAATTTTCTTTTGTTCAAATTGACACATTCTGGGACTAGATGGGTAACTGCTGTTAGAAAATCTGAAGCAGAAGTCATGTAATGTGATATTGGTTGATGATCAAAAAGTGCTGCCACCTCAGTGTGAGCTGAGAATCTTTGGCAATTTGATCTGAAACAAACAGGCTTGTGATAACAAACAATTGTTGCTGGTTATTGATATGGAAAGAATTATAACACCATTTCCAAGTCCATTGTTCTACAGTAGAATCATTATTCACAAGGGGAGAGCATTCAAGAGAGCTGGCATTTACACCTGAAGTGGATGTTCTAGTAGGTTCACCTAAGTATCAAAACATGTAATACTCAAATAAATGGCAAAGACCTTAAATCCACATCAAGCAGTTTACAGGTCTGGTAAATCTTACTGTTCATGGATGTACCATTGGTAAAGGACTCAGCAAGGAGCAAGTCTAGATGTCATGGAAATATACCTAGGATAAAGCTTCCTATCTCCAAAAAACAAAGCAAACAAACTGTTGAAACCCATCTTAAGGCAGTGTCAATGTGAAGATGAAGAAGAAGAAAAGCAAGTCAGTCACAGGACTCCTGCACTTGCAGATCAAAGCCCTGTAAAGGTAAACAAGACAGGTCAAAACTAAAGGGTTAGGGTACTAGCTGGTAACTCTGTTTAATAACAATAGATGGAAGAAAGCCAAAAGAGATCTCACACATGGGTGCATCATTGTATCATCGAAAACAAAGACATTTTTGAGAAGGAGCTCCATTTTCTTCATTTGTCCAAAATTAACACCCACTTCCAGTGGCTCCTTCATATTGCCAACCTGAAACGGGGTGGGGTTTCATTGGCGGATATGGAAACGAGGTCACTGGTTATCTGATCAGCAAGCCTCCAAACTCTGGAAAAAGTAGATCAAGTTAGTTAACTTTGCCCACATCTGATCAGGGTCATATTGCTTACCTTTTCAGAGCCCTTGACAACCCCCAATGATCTTTATATATTAACTCACATAATAATTAAGCATACCATCAGACGATATTGTAACATAAAATGGTAATTGAATCAACTGTGCTTGTTTTTTATTTTTTTTATTCAATTTGTTAATGTGTCTGTATAACTGTCACATAAAAGTTTTAGCACTGATAACTAAAATTGGTTAAGTTGTAAACATGTGTGGATGTCTTTGTATGTTTTACTTGAACATGACAGTTCATTTATTTTCACTTGATAAGTAAAGGTGCTGTCACTGTATTTTCCATATACGTACTTTCTACATTGAAACAGATAAACGGTTTAATTATTAATACAAGAATAAAATGAGTCTCTTATCAATGGTAGAAGTAATCATTTTTGCTTTGCTTTTTAGTTAGCCAATAAAAGGTGTCATTTTGCTTGGCTTTTCTCTACATTCATAATGCCTAACACGGTACAACACCCTAGGACTGCTTAGACATACTGTAAGACAAATGTTACAACTAGAATTGTTAGCACATTCATTATTTTGTTGAGGTGGGGGGTTAATTTGTTTCAAACCAATTTTTGTAAAACTTGACTTATTTGTATGGAATAAAATCAAAAAATATATATTATATTATTTAGTTGAAATACAGAAATGTCATTTTGTTTCTTTTGTACATTAGGCCAGACAGACCTCTGATTAAGTGTGTCTCAGTACTGTAGAGATGCCCAGGCACATTGTGACCTCAAGATGTATGACAGAAATTTGCATCTGACATTGATTTATCTCTGTTCTAAGTTGCAATGAGTTTCAAGAAATACCTTTAAAGGTCAGTTGTCTGTCTATAAAGAATAAAATATAGATGCAACAATCACATCTGATGTTGAAAGAATTTCATCTTAGGTTAGGTTCTGTTAGAGCATTTAAAACATCCTTCAGCTTATAATTAGTAATTTCTTACTATTTGAATAAAAATTAGTTCATCGAACAACTCATTAACATTATCAGGTGACATAGTGCTGCCTGTATTGAAAAATAATGTTTTTATGAAATATTATTAATTAGTTCATCCATCCATTATCCAACCCGCTATATCCTAATTTACATGGCCACGGGGGTCTGCTGGAGCCAATCCCAGCCAACACAGGGCGCAAGGCAGGAAACAAACCCTGGGCGGGGCGCCAGTATCAATTAGTCCTTTAGCTGAATTTATTACATAAATGTTTATTTCACACATAGATATTTGTTTCTTAAAGTTTGGGCAATTGTGCTGGTCAGAATTTTTTCCAGCTTTCTACATTCATCTCAATGCATTTCATTTCTTCAGGTATTTATGCTTACCTAGCTAAAAGCCTTTTAATATAAAACACCTCTTCTGTGTGTGTACTATGGGTCAGGTTTTTAGTACAATAATCTTTACAATGGTTACTTAACTTCTTGTACTTTAAGACTTCAGTGGCTTTGATTTTTAAAAGCATTCTGGTCTATACTGATAAAAAAAAGATAACGCAAAAGTTGTTATTTAAATGAAATCTAAACTTTCATTTGCTGAAATATCAAGTGAGAATAGTAGGAGTAGGAAAGCAAAAACAGCACATTAACAATAATAACAGGAAAACAATATCAGGTTTGAATATTAACAACAAGTGTTTTGCTATGAGGTGCAGTTTAGGACAGAACTCATTCTTAACAATACATACACTCTATACCAAAATGCATACTCTCCCAAGTGAAAAGGTTATATCATATACAGAAATGTATACAGTTTATACTGAAACACATACATTCAAGAGTGAAATGCATACACTATACCGTGAAACGATTACACTGTACAGTATACTGAAACACCTATAGTCTAAAGTGAAACATACAGTATACACTACATAGTGAAACACATATTTTCTACAGTGAAACATACACACTGTATAGTGAAACAAATACACTGTATGCTGAAACACATATGTTTTATAGTGAAATTGTACATATTGTATACTGAAACGGTTACACTGTACAGTGAAACACATATGGTCTGTGGTGAATCATATACAAGTACACTGTATATTGAAATACATGCGTTCTACAGTGGAATGTATACTACACACTGAAACACTTAAACTGTCAAGTAAAACACATACACTGTAGAATGAATTGCATATACTTTTTACTGAAATGCTTAAGATAAATAATTAAATGTATATACTGTCTATTGAGACACATATACTATACTGAAATGCATACACAGTATAATGAAACACACTGTACACTTTAAACACCAAGTCACATACACTTCCATAACAAAAAGCCTTTGATTTATATGAGAAAATTATATTTTTCTAATTTATGCAGTCTGCAGTAGATCAAAACAGACCAGATTCTGAGCAGTATAAATAAAAAATCGGACAAGAAAATATTCATTTAAAAAATGAAGCCTTTGATACTTATTTTTATTTTTGCTATATACGTAAATTTTCTTCAGTCTAATGATGAAGATATTATTGAATACTTCACTGAATTAAGAAGATGCATGGACACAATACACCAGTTTTCAGGTGGTTTTCTTAAGACAACATGCATACAGGAATCTAGGAGATTATTTACAAATCATTAATGCATAAGGCAAGAGTTGGTTATGTTTTTACAAAGTCTCTATAGTTAATATTTAATTTGGTGACTAGTTGCCAGTATCTTACAAATGAAGATATTTGTAATTGTAACTCAAGTGCGCTGGGGTTAATACAATTTGAAATGTGTGGAAGACCTAGATTTGCAATAACAGCTGAGCAAATCTGTTACATTTTGTCATTAGGACTGAGTTAGGTAAGAATTTCAAGGAATTTTGGCGTTAACAGAAGGACACTTTATCGTCACAGAATACAAACTGGTGTACACTCTCAGCATTTTTCTGCAGTTTCTGATATCCATTTATAGTTAGGTCCATAAATATTTGGACAGAGACAACTTTTTTCTAATTTTGGTTCTGTACAATGCCACAATGAATTTTAAATGAAACAACTCAGATGCAGTTGAAGTGCAGACTTTCAGCTTTAATTCAGTGGGTTGAACAAAAAGATTGCATAAAAATGTGAGGCAACTAAAGCTTTTTGTTAACACAATCCCATTTCAGGGGCTCAAAAGTAATTGGACAAATTAAATAACTGGAAATAAAAAGTTCATTTCTAATACTGTACTTAGTTGAAAACCATTTGCTGGAAATGACAGCCTGAAGTCTTGAACTCATGGACATCACCAGATGTTGGGTTTCTTCCTTTTTAATGTTCTGCCAGGCCTTTACTGCAGCAGCTTTCAGTTGCTGTTTGTTTGTGGGACTTTCTGTCCGAAGTTTAGTCTTCAACAAGTGAAATGCATGTTCAACTGGGTTAAGATCAAGTGACTGACTTGGCCATTCAAGAATTTTCCACTTCTTTGCTTTAATAAACTCCTGGGTTGCTTTGGCTGTATGTTTTGGGTCATCGTCCATCTGTATCATGAAACGCCGCCCAATCAATTTGACTGCATTTAGCTGGATTTGAGCAGACAGTATGTCTCTGAACACCTCAGAATTCATTTGTCTGCTTCTGTCCTGTGTCATATCATCAATACACACTAATGTCCCAGTGCCACTGGCAGCCATGCACGCCCAAGCCATCACACTGCCTTCACAGTGTTTTACAGATGATGTGGTATGCTTTGGATAATGAGCTGTTCCACACCCTCTTCATACTTTTTTCTTGCCATCATTCTGCTAGAGGTAGTTCTTGGTTTCATCTGTCCAAAGAATGTTTTTTCAGAACTGTTCTGGCTTTTTTAGATGTTCTTTAGCAAAAGTCCAATCTAGCCTTTCTATTCTTGTGGCTTATGAGTGGCTTGCACCTTGCAGTGCACCCTCTGTATTTACTTTCATGCAGTCTTCTCTTTATGGTAGACTTGGATATCGATACGCCTACCCCTGGAGAGTGTTGTTCACTTGGTTGGCTGTTGTGAAGGGGTTTCTCTTCACCATGGAAATGATTCTGCAATCATCCACCACTGTTGTCTTCCGTGGACATCTAGGTCTTTTTGCTTTGCTAAGTTCACCAGTGCTTGCTTTCTTTCTCAGGATGTACCAAACTGTAGATTTTGCCACTGGTTGCCATTTTTGTTTTCTTCTGTTTTTGCAGCTTAAGGATGGCTTCTTTCACTTGCATGGAGAGCTCCTTTGACCGCATGTTGTCTGTTCACAGCAAAATCTTCCACATGCAAGCACCACACCTCAAATCAACTCCAGACATTTTATCTGCTTAATTGATAATGACATAACGACGGACTTGCCCACACCTGCCCATGAAATAGCCTTTGAGTCAATTGTCCAATTACTTTTGAGCCCCTGAAATAAAGGGATTGTGTTAAAAAATGCTTTAGTTGCCTCACATTTTTATGCAATCTTTTTGTTCAACCCACTGAATTAAAGCTGAAAGTCTGCATTTCAACTGCATCTGAGTTGTTTCATTTAAAATTCATTGTGGTAATTTACAGAACCAAAATTAGAAAAAAGTTGTCTCTGTCCAAATATTTATGAACCTAACTGTATGTAATATTCTTAAAGAGATCCTGACTCAAACCCCAAATGCAGATAAATCCCATGTAAAAGATATCTTAAGACCTCATTGTTTTCATGTGTAACGTTGGTGCATTCGTCACTGTCTTCAGCATATTGATCCAGTTGCGAGAGCTTTCCACAGAAGGCAAGCAATTAAAAAAAGAGCTACAATGTGTTGTGCCAAGTGCATTGTGGTACATATAGTAAATATGTAATATATTTTAATATTTTTTCCAGAAATACATAGGCCCAACATATTTGACTAATCAGTTTCAGTAATTGATTTACAATTCAAAGCTAAATTTTGAGTTATGAACCACATACTACTCTCCTACATAGGTATGGCAACCACACCTCATTTACTAGGCAATTCAAATGTTATATGAATCATGAAAATAAAGCCTTGTATGGCTCTCAGATTCAGATCACTCAGTTTTGTAAAGAACGTCATGCTTGTTTCCTTTTATTAATTATTATTATTATTATAAATTTTATTTATATATGCCTTACAGAATCTATTGACTTTTTTTTATTTCTTCATGTGATTTTTAGCCATGATTGATAACCATTTCAAGGAGACCAAATATACAACCTCTACAATAAATATTTGTTCATTGTATTTAATTTGAATTTTATCCTAGTAAATTTCTCAACACTGTTACAGAATGAGCATTAGATGTATTTTACATATCAATTTTTTTTTATAGAAAGACTATGTACTTTGATAGATTAAAAGAGATTCATGATAATATTGATGAAATCGAACATTGTTTGTAGGCATATGGACGGTAATCTTAAACTGGTCTGGTAAATGGATTTAATCAAACAATCATTTATTTGAATTGACTAGACAACAACAGAGCCACCAGCATGATAACATTTTTTGAAAAAAGTGTCAGACATTTTGGCTTTCCCTCAGCAGTACTTGATGATCACGGCAGAGAGAACACTGAGGTTGTAAGACTTACGTTAGAATGAAGAGGTCTTAATCGAGGAAGCTTTATTACTGTCAGAAGTGTTCACAACCAAAGAATTGGTTATGGTTATGGGCAGCACTCAACAGAGTTGTTACCTCCCATTACTGCAACCTTTTCCTGTTTATGGAGCAGCAGGGCATTCTTTTTTTTCAAACTAATTTTAATTAAAAGCAAATAAGAATCCCTACAATCAAATCAAACTTAACAAAACCAATATTCAACCCCCACCCAAAATAAAGAGAGAAGAGCTGACCAACGAAGTAAATCTTTGAAGCAGAAAGGAAGGAATAGTATCCTTTTCCCTGATGTAGAAGCTTATTCTAAATTGTTATTGATTAGATCCTGCCATATTTAAAAAATATTTTGAACAGATTCTCTTAGTGAGAATTGATTTTTTTTCCAATTTCAAATAGTATAGGACATCAGTTACCCACTGACTTTAAAAGTGGTGGGCTGGGATTCTTTTAGTTGTCCAAGACAAGTCCATGTGTCAGTAGTGAGGTTAAGCCAATTACGATTTGTTTGTCCTTCTCCACTTTAAGGCCATCTGGGAGTACACCAAACACAGCTGTTAATGGGTCAGGAGTGATCGTGACACCAAGGCTATCTGATAGGCATTCATAGACTTTATACATTTTTTTTTTTAATTGTGGAGATGCTATCTGAGTCTCCAAGATTGATCAGTATTTTCTCTGGAATAGTTATGTATAAGGTGGAAGGTAAGGAAAAATTGGGCAGGTTCTGTTTAGCAACGTTTGTAGCTTGAAAGTAGTGGAAAAATTGTATTAATGAGAAGTTAAATTTGAAGCTTAATTGATCATAAGATGCAAAACATTGTTGATATACAGTACAAGTCTCGTTTTAAACCCATAAATTTTCCATACCGTGTATGTTTGAGAGCATGGAAAAAAAAGTGGTTGTCATTTAGAGGTGCAACAGATAAAAGCTTCTCTGTCTTAAAGTGCTTCTTTCATTGCTTCCATATTCTGAGTGAATGAAGGACTATTGGATTATTAGTGTATTAACAGTAGTTTGTATTTACTGGAGGACAGAGCAGTGAATATAAAGAAGTATTACAAGATTTTAATTCTATTGTAGACCAGGCTTGTGTATATTCATCGATTTGTGTCGATGTCCAGGTCTATATGCCCTGTATATTTGCCACCCAGTAATAATTTTAAAATGTTAGGTAGTGCCATGCCCTCTTCTGCTTAAGGTTGTTGTAGAGTTGCCCTTTGGGTGTGTGGATATTTCGAATTCCAAATAAATGAGGCTGTAATTGAAAATAATTTCTCAAAAAAAGATTTGTTAATGTATATAGGGATGTTTTGAAATAGAAAAAGAAGCTTGGGAAGAATGTTTATCTTAAGAGTGTTGATTCTCGCTGCTAATCTAAGATGGAGAGTGGACCATCTATTCACATCTTGTTTATTTTGTTTCAATGCAGATTGCAGCACTTTATTAAAAAAGAGCTTTGTACTTAATTGTGATATTTACCCCTAGATATTTAAACTGATCTGCGAAGAGAAATGGGAAGGTGTCCAGTCTAGTATTGTGTGCTAGTGAGTTCACTGGGAAAAGCACACTTTTATTCAAATGTTTTTAATTCTAGATGCTACTAATTAACTGCATTTTTTTCAGTCTGCACAATGCTTACATTTCCCAGATTCAAAGGTCAGTGACAGAGATTGTTAATCAATAGAACAATTATGAGCCACACCATTCAGGAATTTTAAATACTATTTCTTGGAATAGTTATATTCTGGATAATACATACAGTGAAACTTTATACAATTTTGAAAGTGAAATTCATCCTACACTGTCAGTATTTCAAACAGTGAATGGTACAATAGTCACACTTGATATTGCTGATCAAGAACTACAAGTGTGGTTAAGTGATAATATAGATCCATTGGAAAATGTCAGAAATTTTCCCATTGATATTTATTTAAATGTCTGCAGTACTGTATCAACATAAACAGTGACATAAGTTCACATTCAAATGTTAAAAGTAATGGTTTCTTCTGATTAGTTAATAAGACATAGTTAAAGAGTTTCATTCTTGTTCAAAGAAATGTAATGTTCATTTCAACTTTATGTTGTTTCTGATAGTCACAGTGGTAAATATTTTATGTGTGTCTACTAAATGGAACATGTTAAATAATCATCTGTAAAATACCTGTAGACACCTTTAGAAAATGATTAAATAAAAAATAAATCAGTTTATGTCCCAAAAAGTAAAAGCTCTGGACAATTGTGGCTTAGTAATTTGATAATGTACCAAACATCATCAAAACAGCGTAAGTCAAAAATGAAATCAGAAATAACTTCAAAATTTATTAGCTTGAAATGTATTACTGTATTGAACACTGTTATTAATATCAGCATTAAAGAAAGCTACACTAATAATCATATAACAACTGTTAGCTTGACATAGTTCAGTAAACAACATTTATCTCCCAAGTTCAGAAAACAATCTTCCTTTAGCACTTGCATGTCAAAAATATAAAATCTTGTCTATTGCAACACAGAAGAGTGTGTATAACACCAATCAACTTGGAATCAAACATTTTTCTTCCACTAACAGATGTTAAACATATTATATAACACATCACAATATTAACAGAATTGTGATCCAGTTTAAAAAGAAAAATTCCTGAGTATTACAAAATGCAAAGTCCATTTTTGCTTTAAATTCTTTATATGTTAGATAAATGGGCAGCCTAAGACAGTTTATGTACGTGTTTGACACTGGAAGCATCCTCGGATGTCCAGCACCACAGTGATGCAGAAATTCAATGGAAGGCTGTTGGAAGAAGCAACATGGAGGCATACAGTCAGCACCTGGAGCAAATATGTATCCCTTCCATTGTGGTTGATATTAATGGGATTTTCCACTGTCTCCCTGTTTCTTTCTTTATGTCAAAAGCAAACTTTAAAGAGTTCATCCATTTTTTCAGCAGTTTGTTTTTCAGGGTTGTAATAACAAAATAGGGGCAATGATTGTGGTATATGTCTGAATTTGCTGCAGGAGACCAAATGTTTTTAGTCTTTCATGGAGTCTGAAATTAAAAAAAATGATACTATTAAAATAAAGGCACTAAATTAATGGTGAATCTGTCAAGAATGTGTATCAAGCAATACTGCTACAAAGACTACATTTATTATTTTTTTTTTTAACTTGGTGCGTGAGCACTTTGAGATTTATCTACTTTCACTTTGCTATGGTTTAATTTTTCTTCTACTTGATTTAATTAAACTTCCTGAAATTTCACAGAATTTGACATACATGAATTAAATCCAAAAGGTGAAGCAAAATTGAGAAAGATAAGAGTATGTATAACACCAGTCAACTTGGAATCAAATATTGGTTTTCCACTAACCAAAAACTCTAATTTGCTAGGAAAAAGGAAGAACAAATCCTTTTGTTTCTTATGTTTGTTTTACTTCTCTTGTGTAAAAGATAAACCTAACTTTTGTGACAAATTTTGATGTTGTCTGAATAACACTCCATAGACATAAATTGTCAATTAAAATAGTTTATTTTGTTGAGCCGTTTCTGGTTTATCACTAACAACCAGGAATGCTGTACTTGATTTATTTATTTATTTTTTAAATTTGTTTGATAAATGAAAGCCAAGAAAACTAAACTATCAATGCACAACCAATTTACCTCTTGGCCAGCACATTCAAGAATGGCGCCCTTCTTCAGAAAAGATTGTCTTCGCTTGATTTCAGCAGGTGGAGTAATTAAACTATAGAGTGCATGTGTTTCATTATGCAGTGTATGTGTTTAAGTATATAGTATGCATTTAAGTATAAAATGTATGCATTATTAATATAAAGTGTAACAGTTTTAGTAAAGAGTATATGGGTTTCACTGTAATGTGCATGCATTTCAGTTTAGAGCATTCTCATTTCAATAAAATTGTGTATGTGTTTCACTACACATGCGAGCAGTGCATATGCAGTGTGTTCATTTCAGTATGTAGTGTATGTGTTTCAGTATACTGTATGGTGTATGTATTTTAGTATATAATGTATGTGTTTCAGTATATGGTGTATGTATTTCAGTGGGAAGTTTAAGTGTTTCAGTATATAGTGTATGCAGAGCCGACAATGATTTATGTCCTAAGTGGCACCTTATATTTTGTAGTCCTTGTTAGGAAAAACACACCTTATAAGAGCTGATGTGTTTGGCAGGTTGTAAAGAATTCACATTTGTGTTACACTCTTAACTGTGGAAAGCCATCATTTATGTGTAATGCCTCATACTTCTCAGTCTGTGTATATTGTTTCTGGAAAATTATATATAATATAAAGTAAGGTAACTAATATAAGGTAAATGATGCTTTATTTTTTTAAACACACATAATAGACAACCCAAGGTGAACTGGATATTTTTATTATTGTATGTCAGACTGTTGGTTGAAAGCTGCACAAACCTTAATAACACCCCTGACCTAATCATTGTGTGCGTGTGTGTGTGTGTGTGTGCGTGCGTGCGTGTGTGTGTGTGTGTGTGTGTGTGTGTGTGTGTGTAGATAGACCATGGATTTGCACAATGTAGTTCTTTCCCCCTCTTCAGCCCAGTGATGTGCGAATTAGGCAGATTGCCAAGTTTAAATTGACTCACTGGATGTATGTGCATGACTGTGTCTTGAGGTGTCATGGAATCTTCTACCAGTACAAGATCCTGCCTTGATGCCTATTACTAGCAGGATAATCTCCAACTCATTGTAATAGAAAGACAAGTTAAGAGAATGACCAAGTGGATTTTTCTAGTGCTCATTTTAGTCTTTTTTTTTGTTTAACTTCATTTTCAGTCTTTCTATATACCAGTTTTTACTGTGATACAGTATATAAACTTGGACAAATAAGTAAAAGCAGCTTTTGTGTGTGAGATAAGTGGGCCCAGGAAACAGCAACCAATGTATGACTAAAGAAAAAATAAACATCTTCTAGAAAGCAAAGAGGTTTTTCTTGGCTTTTCAAATATTGAATTCCAAGTCCAAACTTAATATGGCAATCAGGTCTTGTCACTTCATCAAGATAAATAAACCACTGAGAATCCGTGATCTTAACTTGATTAAATTCAAAGTCTTTCACCAGTCTGAACCAGCATAGATTAAAACAATGAAAAATAACTTTGGGACAGGAAACTTTGAACAGATGTGTGAAGAATCTTCATGAAATGCACCGCAGGAAATGTCCAAGCTGTTGAATACACTTGGGTAAGAAAGATGTTTACACAGTGAACAATAGATTGTTATCAAGATTTACAAAAAATAAGCTAATTAAATGAAGCACACAATGCTAGACGTTTTTATAAGTCTAAGGTCATGTAAAAAATGTATAGTCTAGGAAAGAATAAAATGTGTTGGGCTAAAATAAAGCATCAATTTTCTATCATGTAATTAAAGTTAGCATTATTTATTAAATATAAGTGGATCGTTACCTGACTAGTAATGGCAGTGACAAATATTTGTTCTGTATCCACCACACCTATTTTTTGATACCTTATATTTCAAAATCAGTCAATCAGTTTATATTTTGAAAAGATTTGTCATGGTGATCATCTCCCTTCACCTGCACAGTAGAATATTAATTATTAATTAATTAGTGACCAGTTTTTACTGCTAATTAACTTCATTTAATTGATTTGCTGTTTAAGACTCAGATCTTTTTATTTAGGAGTGAACAACATTGGCCCTGAAGGGCTGGGGTGCCTACAGGTTTTTGTTTCAACCCAATTGCTTCACAAAAAGTCAATTATTGCTGATGAACCACTTATTGCTCAACTAACATTTTTCTATTCCATTTTAGTTGTCTTGCTTGTTAAGATTTTGAACCCTTGTTTATTTTACTTATAAACACCTGCATTCACTGTTTTTAATTGCTCCATATTAGAAATAAGATGCACATGACAAAAGAACTAGCAGTTTGCTGCCTAGCTTGTTTCCATTTATACGTGTGTGTATTCATTGTGCACTATTTGGTTTAATAAAAAACTTAGTAGGAAACTAAACAGAAAAAAATGAAGTACTACTAATTACTCATCCATTTTAGGCTTGAAATCATTTGGATGATATCATTAAAAAGGAAAAAAAATCTATGACTTAAGAATGACCAGACATTGTGGAGTTAAACATTAACAAGTCATGATATTAAATAAGACCTGTTATTGGCAAGGATTGCCTTCTACTTAAGCAACTGGGTTGGATCAAAAACCTGCAGCCACTGCGGCTCTCCAGGACAGATGTTGATCACCCTTAATTTAGATCAAGTTTAGGATGAATTATGTATTGTCTCAGCCTGGGCCAGGATTGAATATTCCAGTCCAATTCACCTTGTATTGTATGTATTTTATACTGCATCCTGAGTACAGCGTGCATCCTTTCCAAATCAGGCATCAAAATAGCTCATAAACCTACAAACACTCTGCGGACAGTTCTTTTGAATACCAAAAGCAAGAAGTCTGCATCAGAGTCATAGAACACTGTATACAGTATACCATACATTGCGCGCCTAGGTGTACTGTATATGTGGGACAAACATCTAAAACCCTCGTAACACACATATAAGTACATTGCAGCACTATCAGAAGGAAGGACCCATGAGAGGTTTTTAACTGGGACACAGTACAAGTAAAATTCAGGGCTGATACTATAAGTACCAGAGAGCTGGCTGAATCAAGGCTCTCAAATAAAAATGCCATTAATAGACATTTGGACATGAACCCAACATATGCAGGCTTAAAAAGAAGAACAGGTAAATAATAAAAAGACTTCATGACCAGCACCCTCCAAACCCCACCTTATTGACAACCCCCCCTTGTACCCCACCCCCTCATTTGCTATATATTACCTTTGTTTCCTGTATGTCTAATCCTTTTCCTCTGAAGATGACACCTAGTAGGTTGTCAAAAGCTTAGAAATAAAAAACTATTTTAAGATACATGATTAATTTTCTCCCTTTGTGGATTACTAGCTACAGATATGCAAACCATATTACAGACCTTCACTTACATATACATGACATCTAGTTTGCCTGTTTTGGCTTGTGTAGAAAATGAAGGTTTCTTAACATGAATGGCACCTCCTGCCTTTTTTAGCTAATCAATTAAACATTTAACAGTTTGAATTCTGCTTACCATGATTTCTTGGATCATAATGCTAAAATAACTGAACAATGCAAAAATCCATAGCACTGCATGTCATCTTCAGATTAATGAAAACTGTAGTGAGTTTAAGATATGGTTACATCATGGAAAATGATTAAGCCTGGTTATATTTCAAATGTAATATTACTATTTTTCTGTTTAGTTTCAAACAACAAATCAGTTTGCAGGCCCTTTCTATAATTTCTATGCTGTAATCAGCAGTTAATTTTATTTTCAGTGAGTCATCTTTTATTCAATATGATGGCACACATGCAGTTATTTTAATAGGCATGGAAGGTACCATTGCTTGCTCTGCCACCTGGTATCCAAACCCCTATTGGCCTCTGTATTTCCAAATAATTTAGGTACTAGATCAGGGGTGTCAAACTCCGGTCCTGGAGGGCCGCAGTGGCTGCCGGTTTTCATTCTGACCATCTTCTTAATTAGTGACCAGTTTTTGCTGCTAATTAATTTATTTTATCTTAGTTTTAATTAACTTGACTCAAGCCCCTTAGTTGTTTCTTTTTCCTTAATCAGCAGCCAAACAATAATGCAACTCAAAAGAAGCTTCCACATCTGTGCCCATCACACAATATCTGAAAATAAAGAAAGGTGAAGGTCTCAGTAAGGCTGATCTCTCGGGTTACCAAGACATCATGATGGCGTTCTTGGAAAAAACAGAAAATCGACAGTTTTGGAAATGTCTGCTGTGGCAGAATGAGAGCAGCAACAAGCCATGGAATTAAATAACGAGTGTAATTATCAGCAAGAATCGGCTTCTAATTAAGAGATTGGTTGGAGTGAAATTGGTTGAGTTTGAAATCCCAATTTAGCTGGTCATCTGTTGAAATGAAATGGAGTTTGAGGCCAGACTCAGCTTGTCATTTGTTGACTCACTTCAAATCTCATTTCTGTTTGACTGTCATTTAACGAAAAAAATAATTAATTCAGAGGACAAAATCCTTAAAAACAAGACTATTAAAATGAAGGGAAGAGAAGTTAATTAGCAGTGTAAACTGGTCACTGATTAAGAAAAGGGTTAGAATGAAAACCTGCAGCCACTGCGGCCCTCCAGGCCAGGAGTTTCACACCCATATACTAGATTGTCCATCTTGGTTCTCTACCTTATGGTTTAACCACAAGTTGGCGTACTGCTAACACCACAAAATGGTACATAATGCATTATGGTACCTTTACAGAATATTAAATACAATAAAGTAACAGGTGTGTTTGGGGGGGAGGAGGCATACCTGAATTGCTATTGGTACTTTAAACAGGAGTGGAAAGGAAGGTGGATTAGTCTTGTAATTCCTTGAGAATTCCTAGAATATAACAGACCCTGAGCAGGCTGAGGATGTATCTTCAGCAGTCCTACATCAAAATTCTTTATCTTCTCAAGACAACTTGACTCATGGCCAGCCAAAGATCTAGGATTCATTAAACCAATTAATTTTTTGTATTCCATAACCAATAGCAGCCAGGGTTTTTTGGATTTCACTGAGTAGTATGGAATTCAGTCTGGGTGCTTTCTTTGTAATCTGATGGATGTCTTTTAACACCATTGTTGTATTTATCTTGTAACTGTTACTTGTTACTACGTTGAATGACTGTTGTCGGCACAAGTTGTGTTAGCCTCAGCTGTTCTCTTGTTATTAGATGGTCATTTAATCCATTTCTTTGAGCGGTCATTCATTTGTGACATCACTACGAGGATGCCATGCATTTAAACTTAGGAAAAATGGCTGTTCTTGATACATGCCTACTGGCGCTTTGGAGCAACCGCTAACACACTATATTCATAGCAGCTTGAATCTTGCCAGTCCTGCTTATGAATTGCAATGACACATAATACACTGGCACTTGTCTATCTGCTTTAATAGTGTTGTCTTCCACTATAATTCTGTTTATTTCTGAGCTGTCAGTTATTTAAGAAGGACATGCATCCTTAATAAAGTGACCACTTGTTGTTCAGAATTCTAAGGTCCATCCAGTAATCTATAACAATATTCTGCATTAATGTATCATCCAAGGTCATAATGTAACACCACATTCCTCTTGTGTTTGTCTGATAAAAATGACCTTCACTAAAAAAGCCAACAGTAAGTGATATTAATTGGCCCAGAAATGCTTTTTCAAGTATCTGGCCACATTCCAGAATTTTAATGAAAGTATCAAATAAAATATTTGTTTTAACCCAACTACAATCCTGTTGTGGCCATGGAAATAAAGACATTGACCCACCATATTTCATTTTCATTTCCTCTGGTAACACATTTCTTCAGTTGAAACTTGGATAACAAGAATACCATTTTCATTTCTGGCATATTCCAGGATATATCTTCTGCTTTTGTAAGCAACTAATTCATCAGAAGGTAGTTTAGCTTACCTTGCTTTAATTGGCTTTTGTTCACTTTATTGTCTAAAACTGCTTATCTGTTTACTTGTTTTTTTTTGTGTGGTATTTTTGTGTTCTTCAGTCTTATCTTTGCAGGATTTCTTTTCAAAAAGGTTTTGTATTTTCTCATTAATTTTGATGGTATTTGAAATTATACTGTCAAGTTTTAATCTTAATAAAATGTACATGTTGATTTATTACCAATCATTTATAACTGCTTTAAGGAATGTCAGATAAATTGGAACTGAATTTTCAGCTTCCTATGTGATATTAAGTTCATTGGTTCTTGTAAAGCTATATGGATTTGTAAGGAAACATGAATTAATAAATCATAGGGCAAAATAAGCCATACTTAGTCTTTCAGCAATACTACAATTTGTAGAAGTATGTATTTTTTATTTTTTACTTATTCATACAAAGAACCATACCCTTAATTCTTTGAATGATGACTTTTCAAATAACTTGCCCTTTTTTTAACATGAGCTCAGCCAGACACAGTAAATCAAAGTGAAGCAAGTCTGACTTTCTTTGAAAAAGCAGAATCTCAGATTTCACAAGCCATATGATGTTCAACATTTTATTATACTTCTGAGCAGAGTTGCAGCACCAGTATCCCTTAATAAGGAAAATTGTGTATACCTCAGATTTCTGCTTCTTTATCTCCCAAACATCTTCCACATGCTGCCTGTTTCATTCATGTTGGTCTGATGCGTACATTAGCACAAGGTGTGAAATCCTAGTACATTCACAGCTGCAGTCTGTTGTCATTTGCTGTAGCTGCTTATATTTATGGTCAGTTTGCACCCAGCATTGCCGGCATCTGGTCAGTGTAATATTATTCGCAGCACATGTAGAAAACGCAACCCTAACCACTCACTGATATGCGACTACATTTTTTCTGCTTTCATTTACCTAATCAGTATTTGAATCTCAGCTGTGAAATATTTATTATGACTGCACGGGCCCTCTTCCTTTTTGCCCTGTGATCAGCAAGTGTTACTTATGTGGCTAGCCAGATGTGCTTGTGCAGCTCGCAGTCACCAAGCTGTTGTGGGACCAGCTGCAGAGTGTCATTTACAAAAATGAAATCCAGCAGAACAATGGATACAAATGAGCAAGGTTTAAAGCAACATTTTACACTTCAGGATCACATGCTGTAATTTTATTGTATAGATCAAAAAATTAAGCATTATGAAGCTGTGAATGTCACTGAATTTTTCACTTCATAATTTCTTATAATTACTAAAGCATGTTATCCTTTTTTTACATAAATAATGCAATTGGGCAATATTTTAACCTGTTGTGATATTTCTATTTGTTTCATATTAACTATTGTTATCATTGTGATATGCCAAAAGTTTATGTTTATAGGGCCAGTATTGTTATATGTCCAGAAAATGGTAAAATTCCTAATTATGTGAGAATCAATATTAAGTACTTTTTAGTAATGTTTTGGACACTTCCAGCTTCCTTAACTTTGCATCCCTTTATCAAAAATGTCTGCCTGGTGTAATAATGAAGTAATCTCATTCTAGAAGAATATTGTTTGTGTGGGTTATCATATCACTGAAGGAAGCATGATGGTGTAGAGGTTAGTGCTGCTGCCTCAGAGCCCTAGAGTCTTGGTTCAGTTCCCAGCAAGATGACTGCCTGTGTGGAGTCTGCATGTTCAACTTGTACCTTATTTCTTCCCACTTCTCAAAGACGTTCAGATTAGGTTAGTATCAATTCTTGTTTCCTCCATTATGAATGAGCAAAGGCGCTGTACCGGTCAGTGATGTTGAATGATTATTTTATTCCTAGGATGGGCTCCTGCTTCATGCGCTGGTACAGTGGTGAAGTAGCTTTTTAACATCCATTAATGGATTGATAAATTTCAAGGATTCCCTTTTTTAAATATATTATTACAAGTAGCTTTTGTTGTAAAGTATGCTTTACCTAGATAGCAAAAATGTAATCTAATATGCTGCCATCCAGTATATACAACTTGTGTGAGGGTACAACAACTATGAGTGAGCAATGGTAGAAAGGAAACTAGCAACACATTTATCATTGCCTCCCTATCCATTTATTAACATGTTTATCCAGTCAGGATTACAAGGGAAGCCAAGACCAGTTCCATTACCATTGGGTGCAAGTCTGAAACCAGCCCTGCATGGGGCTCGACTCTGTTACAGGGAACACTTGTGTACACACTCACAGTCACTTGTGTGGGCATAGTTTAGAGTCTCCAATTAACTTTGCATACTTTTGTCATTTTAACCTGCCAGAGGAAACCCACCACAAACACAGGGAAAACCTGCCATCACCAAATAGGTTGTGCTTGGGCTGAAATTTGAACCCAAGGTTATGAAGCATCAGCAGTAACCGCTATGCCACCTATGACAATTAAGATTTAAATCTGAATGTGCTAAGATATAACAAATGTCAAACTTTAGTTTCTATAGTGGTTGTCCAAACTTTTAATTTATCTGCTTTATTTCTTTAAAGATAAATCGAGCTCCAAGTTTTGGAACTGATCAAAGAATTGATTATGATGTCAAGAAGGGCGTCCTCCTCAATGCCATGAAGCTATTAAATATCAGGTAATATTATTTTGGAACAGCTCAAGTTTTTATAGCTTTTATTTTTACCTAAAGGTAAAAGCCTTCCTATATAAGAAATGACAAGTCATTATTACATCCACTCACTTGCTAAACACAAGACCCTAAGTAGTACATTTGTTTAATGGCTGAAAGATTTTTGATTTTATAAATTATGCAGCTCAGATTTATACCAGTATGTGCAAACTATATAGTATTTTATTAATTAAACTGTTCGTTACAATGCTGTAGATGTATTTATCTTTGTATTTCACATTATTTAAATGATTTTAATACTGTATAATAATAAAATACCTCCAACCATTTAGGTGCAGTGTGTAATTTCAGGACGTCTGTGTCTCACAAATAATAAATTATTGTCTACAAAATACAGATCTAAATATCTAACTCCACACTGATGTTTGTTTTTTACTTCTATTTCTGTTGTGAGAATTTGTTTTATCCAGCTTTAATTTTCAAGCTTTTACAAGAATAGTATTTGTTTCTGCAAATACTGTTAGTATTTAAAAAAATATTTTTTAAACAATATGAGATATGAGAATATGAGTTGAGATGTGATGATCCTTATTATTTTAACTCATGCTTGAGGACAGTGAGATAGAAAGAACACTTTACCACAGCTGAGACTCTTTTATCGCATAGTGCTTATCATAGCACATTGCCAAGGGTAACTGTGAATATTTATTGTTAGTCCTTTATTTTGCCTGGACAGTTATGAGTCCAGCAGCATATTAGCTTTGGATCGATTGAGCCAAAGTCCCAGCAGAGTGCTCTTTAATTCAAATCAGCTTGTGTTTCCCACCAAGAGAAAAAGCAATGAGCAGCTTTAAAGTTGCTTGACTGCTTTACAATTTTTCTGAATACCTTTAATGTGCTCCTCATGGAATAATTCCCAAGAGCCAGGGAGGATTTCAAGAGTTTAACACTGTGACACACCCTAACATTTGATATTTACATTTTTGTCTTTATTTCTATTACAAGGAATTCCAATGGAAAAATATTTAAAGCTTTGGGTATCATGTTTTGGCAACTGTGCGAATATTAGATTACATATTTCATTCCAGTGCTGCCCTTCATTGCAAATGCAGGTACTGCCTGAAATGTAGCACAGGAAGTAGTGCAGTTGAAACAGTAATTTTCAACTGTTAAATGTGCCTGTGGTCCTCAGTGTAATTGTACTGTAGGTTTTAAGTGCATTTGTCAAGCTAAAATCAACAGCTTAGGCAAATCAGCTCGAAGACCAAATATGAAAATTAGTACATAGAACATTTTACAAGAAATAAGGCACATGTTATGTTTGCTAGTACTTTTGTGTTTTCCCTTTGTCCAGGTTGCAACTTTGTATGTTGTTAGCACTCTGATATAGACAGTCAGGATGACATTTTTACTGAGTGTCCTTTTTTACTGCATATACAGTGTATGATATGTTTTGACAGGCAAAGTGTTTTCTTGCTATTACTCTCAATTTAAAAACCTAACGTGGTTCTAAATTTAGAAATTAGTTTTATGTACTTTGTCTAAATGTAAAATAGTAAGCCTGTGGGATTTTTTAATAAAGCACAGTCATTTTAATGAATCTTATGTTGGTGATGCTATGCATGTTTTTTGTGATAATGTGGATTTTGAACAATCATTTTGTGTTTGCCTACATATTCATCAACAATTGCAATTATATTCTTGTTAATATGTCAATAAGGAGTTTTAGAAACATGTGGCCATAAGTGTGAATAAGTGTGCAATGCATTGGAAGGGAATCTTGTGCCTTCTTGTTTTATCACACTGCTCCAATACTGTGTCAACCTGGAGAAAACAGATTTTAAAATGGAACTATGGACTTTATAGACAAAATATGGATTTAATGAATAAAATAGTCTGTAGAATGTATAGTTTGTGTTGTGTTTGATTTGGTACTTGAAATTGAAAATTTTTGGGCAGCAGAAATCATAAAAAGGCAGAACTTTATTGGCAAGTCATCTGAAAATTGCTCTTAGTCCTGTGATGTAAAAACATACTTTACCACATTCTACTAAATATGACTAGAACAAAGGTATTTCTTTTTATACCAATAGAGAATTTAATTTTCATTGTATAGCAGAGCAAACAATAAAATACATTTTGCTCATATTTAGAAATAAATCCCCAAATTATGTATAACTACCCATATCCTGTAATAACTTACTATGGCTCATATAATGGGTACTGTCTGTGCTTCTCTGAAAAACTGTTATCTGTTTTTTCTTGGACCATGTCCTTATAAGGGGTCCATGTCCTTATAAGGGGCCCATGTCCTTATAAGGGGTCCATGTCCTTCTAAGGTACACTTTTACATGCTGACTTGTTAGATAAACTCCGTGTTAAGCAGATTTTATTATCCACTGAAAGTCACTGGTGATATTATGGGGACATGCAGACACACAACAAGTTAAGCAAACAGATATTGTGAGTTGAAAGTGTTACATGAAATGGCATTGTTTTTTAGTGTGAGAATGCATATGGCAATAATACCCATACCATCAGGGGCTAGTCTGCACTTAGGAAAAGAAATCTGTATTTTATTTATATTAAATTATATTCTTTTTTGGCCTGAATACAACAAAAATTATTCACATTTGTCATTAAAATGAACACTTTGGTCTTTAATTCATAAAAATGATCGATTACATGTGACCAAATGAAGTCTCAGACAAAATCCACATCAATAAGCTATTGTTCTTCTCCAGATGAGTTTTGTTCTTTTCTAAATAGCCAGCAGAACAAGCAAATGTCGATTCCATTACATCACCGATGGTGTTTCAAAGCAGTGTTTGACCATGTTTGCTTGGTGGTTGACTTCAGAGAGGCTGGGCCAAATATCTTTGTGTTCTTCAATTTATATTTTATTTAGGTTTTCATTTTCCATTTTGCATGCACAGTGTAGCTTTAATTATTCTTATTCTTTACATTTGAGGGTGCTATTTATGATCATGTGAAAAAATCTTGAATTTTATTTTAAAAAAGAAAATTGTCCCTATCATCGACATGTATTTTAGGAATGTATTTGTTTACAGATTTTTTTAACCTTTTCTGCTTAATGGCATTTTTACTGATTGCATTCAACCAAATATAAGCAAAGCTGCAAACAGATCTTTCTTTGCTGTTTCTGTTAGTGTCAAATGATCAAATGATGAAAGAGGCTAAATTAAAAACATACATTAACAGTAATTGCTATATAATAACAAAAAGCTTATACAGCCAAGTGTAACTTGTAAGTAACTCATTAAACAGAACAGACAGCCTTGTTCAGCGCACCAGAGCTTTCACAAAGGGACTGAATTAAGTAGCAGTTATAATAAAACATAAATAATGAGGCCCTGTAGTCTCAAGCTTGCCAACAGTCTTGGTGTTCCAGAAGGTGACTTCCAGGGTTTTTACTTCTGAAGTTTTTTTTTTCCGGCAGCTGAATAAGTCTTTGACTCATGACAAGATGATCTTAGATAAAATAAGTAGTGATTGCCCACACTTTCATCCATCCATCCATCCATTATCCAACCTGCTATATCCAAACTACAGGGTCACGGGGGTCTGCTGGAGCCAATCCCAGCCAACACTGGGCGCAAGGCAGGAAACAAACCCCGGGCAGGGTGCCAGCCCACCGCAGTGCACATTCATCAAAAGAGGTAATCAGTCATATCTGGTCATAGAGGTTGTCTCAAGTCTGTCTTGTATATTTAGAAATTGGGGGGACTCGGAGACTTCAAGCAGACTCATGTTTTATTAGTTCACAGTGCTAAACACTAGAATCACAGTAATCAATCTAACAGGTAGGTACTGTACATAGCTTATATTGCCAAGAAAGGAAAAAGAAGAAGATGGAGACAACTTCTGCCATTAAAGCAGTTTACATTTTGGGCAAACTTTGTCACACTGTAGTCATTTCTGGCGGCAGCCAGTATTCCCTGTGCCTAACTTTAAAATAACATTTTTACAGATTGTTAGCAAACTGGCCTCCCTTTACATAGTCTGGTTTGATATAGATTTTAGTCTTTCATATGCAGAAACCACCATTCTGCCCGATTATATAATAACAGTGTGTGGAGAGTAACATGGAATTAAAATAGATGCAATTGCAAAATGACCGAGAATGGCTTGTTATCAAGGTACATATTTATTTAAAAACTAATAAGAAATGTTAAATAAGGATTTTTGTCTTGTAGCATATACTACAGCTCCTTAAAAGCTTATGGACCAGGCAAAGTAAGGCTGTTCCATCACAGTGGAAATGAATGTGACATATTGTGACTCATTTTTACCAAACTGAGAACCTCTTTACTGGAGCTGTCAAGAGCTTCCCATAGAAGTACTCATGGAAGGGTCTTTTTTACATTAATGGAGTATGAGTGCTATGAAATGATTCATTATTGGTTTTTCCAAGGTTTTTTGTTATTTTTAACAAATATTTTTTACCCAGATTGGGGTGGTTAGTGTAAGGAATTCAAATGTAGCATTTTGGAATCCAGTAAGTATTTAAAGTTATGAAAAATATATTGCACAAATTTTTTGGATGCAGCCATTGATATATAAACACATTTTTGCCTTGCTTTCATAAGTCACATTTTTTTTTGTAACAAATGTCTAATGTGGATATATTGGCATGTGCTGCTTGTGTTAATACACGTGAAAAGCACATTTATTTGTAATTGGTTCAGAATTATATGACAGTCTTTTTAGAGCGCTTTTGCTAATGTATTTTTAAACGTCTTTCTCTTTTGTAAAAAAGCACATTTGACATGCCATTGAAAGCAAAACTTTGTATTCAGTTAAAAATATGAACAAAAGTAAGTCTGCAAAAAACAAGGAAGAAAGATGTTGGAAAACTGACAATAGAAACTTGTTTAAAAGACAATGGAATGGTTACAGTATTTCCCCTATTTCAGTTTGCTGCATGTAGTCCTCAATTGTACACATGATATTCTCTCATGTTGTCCTTCACCCTCCTTGATTTTCCAAGCAATTGACTGTCAAGTGCTTTTAACTAGTATTAAGTAAAACTCTTTGAAAAACATTTAACAGATATTTCATTAAATCGTGATCAAACATTCACTTCAAATTTACATTACTAAAATTCAACAACTGAGGTATAGATTTTCATCATTCTGTTTTCATAAGTTATTATCTTGCATTTATTTATTTATTTTTGGAGTGACTCATGGATGATGAGTTTTTGATCCTTTCCATCCATCTCATCAGGGTAAAGAGATTTCAGTAACATGTGACTGTCCTGATATGCATCTTTCTTTGACGGTTTGCCAGAGAACCAAAAGTGAACTCAACACATACTCTATACATCTTTTCAAGGCTCAAATCAGAAGGTGGGAATTCTGGTCCTGATGAAAAGATGTTTTGTAAATTTCTCTTTATTCTTAATCAATGAATAATAATTTTAATTAAAACAATATTGGTTTTAGTGGGATCTATATTTTAATTATCTTTATGTGTTAAAAAAGTGCTAATATCTGATGCCCTGCATGAAACTACAGATTTTACAATATGTAGTTGTCATTTAATATACAGTACAAAATAGATGTTGTAAAGAAGAACATCCTACAAGTAAGTTTATCAAACTCTACAGTAGACCCTAGTAACAAGCATAAACCAATTATGTAATAATGAAATGAATGAACAAGAATGCCAGCTAACACCGTTATATCCATCAGTTCATTATTAAACTGGCTTAATCCAATTCAACATTATTAGCTAGAATATATCCCAGCAGGGTCAAGAATGAGGCAGGAATCAGCATTGGTTAGGGTGCCAGTCTATTGCAGTTATACACCATTAGATAATCAAGGGACCATGGACAAAGTTCTGGTACCATTTTGCTAACTTTCATCATTAGTCCTTCTTGGATGCTACATACTTTTTAAAATAAACAGCTTGTAATACCACTTTGTGTTAGTAAATGAATTTGTAAAAAATATATACACGTCACGCAGGAAAGGTAGGAGTGAGGTGGACATTTAAAGGAAATATGTTTATTTCATGCAAAAGTTCTATAGAGAATCCTAAGGAATGTGTTCCCTTTGGTCACAGTTTTAAAGAGATGTTAGGTCCCATTTTTATAATGTAAATGCATCCACAGCACTTTTCCACTTTTTGGGATTCCTGCATAATATTTTACAATCATTAACTTATTTAAAAGGTCTTTGACCTCAAGCACATTTTGCTGAGTGAGAGAGCTACATTACTGATAATAGGCAATAAGTTTTGTTTTTTTGGCCCTACACAGAGGCCAATGGACACACCCAGTGCTAGTTCATCTAAAGAGAGTACAAACTGTCTTAACAGGTGCGTTGTAAAATATTGAATATTTCTGTCATACTATGTTTCTTTCTTGTCTATTATGGGCTCCGAATATCATGGGTCTGATATAGGATTTGTGGGTGTTGCGAATGTATGGCTACTTTGAGCACTTCTCTGAAGTAAGATGCTTTTAGTTTATTTAAAAAATAATAAAACATTCAGCTTCCTACCAGAAAAGGACAAAATTCACTTTCTAGATCAGCCACTTACAAAATAATGTATGATTAGATTTTTCCTTAGATCACACCTTTTCATCATTACTCCAGCAAAATAAAGAATGGTAGTTATTGCCTTCATTATGTTCAGTTTAAAATGATTAAATTATACAGCATAGCTAAATATATATTTGTTGACATAGTCATCTGTGCTTTTGAAACACACTTACTAAACTACTGTGTATATTGTGCCATTTGAAAAGTATATTTATGAAGCACAGCATTTGCTGTATTGAATATATAGTTTTAATATTGTTTTTTATAATTGGTTTAATTTTTTGCTCCAAGTCTTTCACTGAGCTCAGCCTGTTTTTAACAGTAACTTTTGCCAGTTCCTCTCTTATGCCATGTCTCATTCACTTTTGGGCCAAAATATCTTCTTTGGTCACCTTTTGGGGCAGCAGTAGCTCAGTCGGTAGAGCAGGTTGTCCAGCAATCGGAGGGTCGCAGGTTCGATCCTGGCTCCCGGCATGAGAATGCAGCTGTTGTGTCCTTGGGCAAGACACTTAACCTACCTTGCCTGCTGGTGGTGGTCGGAAGGATTGGTGGCGCCAGTGTTTGGCAGCCTCACTTCTGTCAGTGTGCCCCAGGGCAGCTGTGGCTACATAGTAGCTTATCATCACCAGCGAATGAATGTGTGTGTGAATGGGTGAATGACTGTTGTGTTGTAAAGCGCCTAGGGGGGTTCTTGAACTCTAGTTAGGCGCTATATCAAATACAGGCCATTTACCATTTACCTGTATCACCTTGGTGAAAATATATAAACATTCAAATTCAAACTGGATGACAGAAAAAAATAAAAATAGAAGGATGTATATATATAATGCAACTTGAACTCTGGAATTGAAAGTTTATGAAAGGTTTGTGAGGAGCAGTAAAATTTAAGAAAAACAAGGTCACTGATGTTTTTATAAAGTGCAGAACTTTGTCAATATTTATCCTAGGAAGTGGTATGTAATCAGGTTACTGAAGACACCAACTCTACTATTCGGGTTAACCTCGATTGACCACCAGACTGTGAACTTATGAGCAAAAAGTGATTTATATTATGGGAACTTTATGTTTTATTTATGTGCATACTGCATGTAATTTCCATTTTCACATTTTATATATCTGAAGAGACGGAAATTGTTTTTTGTTTTTGTTTGGGGATTGTATATACAGTATACTATTAGTGTTTATGTATGCTACAGTTAGATGGGAGAGTTGAATGTTTTTTAATAGATTTTTTTTTAATCATGTTTGTTTATATGTACTGTGTGTTATTTTAATCAATTCATCTCTATTTTGACAAGTCTTTTAAATTAGAACTTCTGTATACTGATTACGGCTTGAGGTTGGCCTTTACCTAATTTAAATCCATCAGTTATTTTTCATTAGCTTAAGGGGAATATTTTTCGGTGTTATTTTCTTTATCCATTAACATGGAGAGAAGATATTTGATATTATTTTCAGTAGGCTGTCTGGCTGACATACGGTTTTTGGGAGCAGAAAGGACATTGGGCTAGTGTACAATAGGGGATACACTAGGTATGGACTGTGTTTCTGTCCAGACAAGGGTGAAGTAATTGGGGTCTAGTTGAACACCAGAAGAACACACCTAAATCTGGTAGATGAAAACTGAGGGTTCCAGCTTAGAAGATGTGGTACCTTGCTTCGGGCAGCATGGTTTCTATAGTGGGAGCCTGGTAGTTAGAAGGGCTCAGAAATGTAGGGTTATGTGAGACATCTATTTGAAGGTCTCGTAGGTGGGACCCTGGAGTTTCAAAAGGTGTTGCTCACCATGATCCTGGGAGCTGCCAAGCAAGTGATGCTTGAATGTAGTTTACTTGCCATTCCTACCAAGCTTAGAGCTCAGAAGAGAGCGTAAGACTACTTGAGTGCTTAAGGCACAGCACTTACATACAGAAAGCAAGTGAGGGCTGTTTTGTTCATTTGATATTTTGTCCTTCAATTTGTATTTATTACTTTTTAAACAATGATGTTAATTTCAACTTTGATGTTCATGTTTTCAGTTGGACTAGCATTTAGAGGTTGCTTTAAAATTACTTTAAAATGATTAAACTTGTACAGCCACTTGCACCAGGAAGAAGTACTACTAGTGATTTACTCTTTTGAACCAGTTATTCTCGAATCAGTTCAGTGATGATGTACTACACATACAAAGAATGTAGTGTTTGTTTTAAGTTTCATCGTGTTGGTACTTTGTGGTTGAGAGCCTGGATTTCTAACAGACGATTGCATACTGGAGAAATTGCAGTATTATCATTGCCCTTCTTAATATAGGGACTGGTCTGAAAATTATCATGGAAGGCCTCATGATTTATCTTTAATAAATAGTATTATTTCCATTTTTGCTGTACTGATAAATTTTATACTGTTTAGCAATGATGCAGTAATCTGTGCTATGGGCTGTTATCTTAATTAAAGTAAAAAACTAAATCCTGCATATATTACTGGTGGTGCAACTACTGTTCCTATTTTTCAAATTCATGGGGGGCTTAGTGATCAGCATCTTTTCTAAGTAAAGCTTTGAGTCAGTTCCTAAAGCTCATTAATTAATTCTGTTAAGAGTATCCATTCACACTGACCTTTATAGGCTATATTGTTTTATTGCTTAGTCCATCATCTCTGCAATTTTAGGCGTTTGCTAATGTCTGAGAGTAAATATGGTTCTATAAAAGTAAATGCATAATATTTCATTGTGATCGCATTGTTGTTTGCAGAGAAAGCAAAGATGTTGTGTGTTTAGTTGTGTTATTTTAAGTGTTATATTTATAATAAATTTTGGTTAAAAAGTTTCCTATATATCTTCAGTTGTAAACAAACCTCAAACTGTATACTGTCTGGTATTCTCCCACACAAAGTTCAACTCCAAAATTTCTCTCACAAAACAAGCATGTTATTGAGCATAAATTCAATTGTACAACTGCAATTGTTGACAGGCATAGTCAACAACAAATTACGGCAACAAGGTTGAATGTTTGACCAGTTATAAGATAATAAATCATGGGTAATGCTTGTTCATTTTGTCATTGTAAAATTATCTGCCATAAGCATTTTAAGAACTCAAGGAGTGTTTCAGATTGGATTGTCAGCAGAATAAAAAGTCCTCTCCCAAATAATCTATAATGAATCTGATGCGAAGTCCCCATGAATCATTATCATGATAGAAAGCAGATTTTATTTGGCAACATTAGTAGCGAGATTGCAGGCTGAATTGAAACAGTAATTGGACAACACAGTAATGCTTTATCCTTGTTGAAAATGTCCTGACTAAATATGTTAGAAAAAAATGTTTTCGATAAAATTGCTATTCATGTAAGAAGTAAACAAAAGTATATTTGTATGTATTAGTATTAGTATAATAATATATACTGCTTTTGGAAATTGAGGAGGATACAATTATTTTGCATACAAATCTGGTCACATGATTGCTTTGTTGCTTGATGGATGAGGCCAAAAAGTCTTTATACAAAATCAAGCACTGGTACTGTAGATGTATTTTATTTTCATTCATATCATGAAAAATATATCTCACCCATAGTATCTTCATGTATAGCTTTCATTTCTATTTTTTACTGTCAGGTTACACACAATATTTTACACATATGCAAAGTCCTAATTGGAAGATCTGTTCATCTAGTGCAGTCTCCTGGGGATGTTTCCATGATCTCCTTCATTTTTGTAAGTCTAGGACGTGTGGAGACTGTCAATTATGATTTTGCTTTGATAGTTGTATGGTGAATATCTGATATTTATTTTTAGAGACTGAGAGAAACATCAAGGTTAAGAATACAATAAATATGAATTGTTGCATCCAAGTTCCTTGGACCTTTAATTTTGAATATTCTAAGTCTCCCAATATGTTTCTCTTGTTAAAATGCTATACATATACACTGGAAACTTTGGTTCCATGCTTTCGAAGATTCACTAAATTAAGGCAAGTGTTAACTGGAGCATGTTCCCAGTGCAGCATTTGTGAGGCAGTATTCACAGAACGCAATATATTTTTATTAGAATTACTTCTTTGAAAAATTATTGATCAACAAATTGTTAAACTTTTAATATAGAAATTCACACTAGAAAAGACTTTCTTGCTTATTGTTATCTTTTCTGAGTTTTTATTAAGAATATATTTATTGCTTATTGTTATCTTTTCTGAGTTTTTATTAAGAATATATTTAATGGAGGTGTTCAGAGGAGGCCTAAAATGATTAGACAATATTTTTACTACTGAAGAATTAAGTATGTAAACATTTATATTTGTAGAGAGTAATGAATTTTGTTCTTCCTATGTATTCTTAAAGCAAAATATCTTTGAATATTTGATTACAATTTCATTCTTTTCTTGAATTTTTAGGTCAAGCGACAAAAAGAGAAATCTTGCTCAGCAAAAGGCCGAAGCACAAAAAAGGCTTTATGGACAAGGTTCAATGAAGAGGCTGTCAGCAGGTTCTTCTGAATGGGAAAAACAGCGGCATACCCTTGAGAGAAGAAAAGAGGAATTAGTATGTTTTTTGTTTTGTAAATTATATTTGAAATTTAAAATACTGCTCTAAGAGAAATCAAGTTTAACATATGTTACAGTCATATGTGATAACCTATAACAAAGAAAGTAACACAATATCTAAAGTCAAAGTTTGACCATGCACAGCAAATGTCCTTTAAATTAGAGATGCATTGCATTTGTTAATCCTAATCATCATCATCATCATCATTGGTTTAATGTTACTGATTAGCTATGCACAAGAACATGGTGTCAGTATATACAGTAAATACTATACTATATATTTAAAATCTCCAGCTCAAAATGACTTTTGTAATGGAAAAATTCATTAACAAAAGATATATTTGTATAACATAACAGAGCAAACTGCTTTCAAATGGATACGCCTTAAAAGAGAACCCCAAAGCAAATTAATTAAACCCACAATCCAGAAATCAAACTAATAAAAACTATAGCTAAAAAATTCAAAACAACTAGAAAATCCATGCTTTACTTACAAAATTCACAGAAAAGAATTAATTGCCAACATGAGGACCTTATTCCTGGAAGTCCAGTATAGAGGCTGAAGAAGAATGCTTGGGAGCAGTGTTCACAGATTTCTCGTTCCTGAGATTGTATCTAACAGGACAGGGCAGACAACAGAAATCCCTAATAAATACATCTTTGTATAATACTAAAATATAGAATAAACAATATTCAATAATAAATAAAATAGCATAGAGTGTACATAAATTACAAAATAAACTGAAAAAAATGACAAACAAAAAGAAAAGGCGGCTACTGTAACAGTTTAAAAATAATGCAAATAACTGAAAAGTAGTATTAAGAAGACTACATTACATTCATAGTTAAAATTCATGGCATAGCAAAAAGCAAAAATATATAAGGAGACTATGTGATAGACTGAGTCAGTAGTTCCATACTGAGAGAAACAGCAAGGGATAGAGAATTGTGTCAAAAGAATATCTAGAAATACAGTCCAATTATTCCTCCTATTGACTGAAATAATCTCAAACATAGAGTGCTAAATTCTGCAATCTCGAAAGCAGCAGAGTAACACATTAAAAGTAACTTGGGTTACATAGTCCAGCTACTTTTTAAAGTAACAAGTAACTTAACACAATACTTACCTTATTAAAGTAAAAATATCTGCATTGTTATTATTCCAGCAGCACTGGGTGTAAGGCAAGAAGCACACATTCTGGGTCTTTTGCAGGGCTCAGTAGCATAGCCAAGCAGAGAAGAGTTTAAATAAAGTGTCAATTAGACTAAACATATTTCTAAAACACAATAAAATGATCACACCCGTCACCTTTATTTTAAGATTCACAGTGGTCAGTGATGACATTTAACTCTTTTTTGCACAGTTTAATGAAATTGGAACATTTTGAAAAAAGGAGAACTTCAGAAGATTACTTCCCGATGTAAATGTAAGTTTTTAAGAAACCAGGTTTCTGCCTTCACTGGGTTATACATCTAAACCTGGTTATGCATGTGCACGTAAATGCACTCTATGTGACCCAGTATGTGATGTAGTGCTTTTAATGGTGCTAAAAATCCTGCATTGTAGAGATCCCCCAATAACATTTTAAGTGTTTCGTTACCCAAGTTAAAAAATAAAATCAGTAGTTACGCCAATAAATATTTGTTCACTTTTGCAATCCCTTTGCTTATTCTTTACCCTTTTCATATGCAATTTTTAGTCTGTTTTAGTTCTTAAAGACAAATATGATCTGTTTTTCATGGGACACAAGAAAGAATGAGTCTTACACAAAAACAAATTCACAAAACTTACCTGAGTTTGTTTCTGGGAACAGAGTTGTCCTAGTGTTGCGCTTCAAACATTTGGCATAGACTAATGTTAGTACGATCAGTAGAATTTGTCATGTTAGAAATTTCAGCTGTCTTGTAGTGTGAGCAGTCTTACAAGCCAATTTTCTGATGTTGTCATCACATTTCCAGAAATTCATTATTCAGCGACAGCAGTGAAGTGTGCATTGTACATGTAGAGTCTGAGCACCCACGTCATGGCATGTCAATTGCACCGAATGTATTTGTGCAGTTTGAACACATATATAACTGATAACTCTATCACGTAGTGTGACCATTCTTAAAAGTATCTTGACTACTTTAGAAGTGTTTTTAGAAGTAATCATTTACGTGGGTTGAAATTACCAAGGTATTGTGGATGAAAGACAAAAATGGACACAAATGTCTGCATTTTTAAATGAAAATGTAATAGTGTGGACCTGGCCTAAGTCACTTAGAATAAAGGCATTATATGCATAATAAGTATTTTAAACAACTTTATAGCTTTTATATTAGGGTTAATCCCACATTGCTAAAGTAAAGTGCATCAAACACCTCTACCTTAACATTTAATGACTTTTGTTTAGACTACTATAGGAATTGCAGCAACTATACAAACAACATTTTAAAAACTGAAAAAGTAACAATTTTTGATTTTATATTCAAAAATCTAATTTCACCTTACATACTAAAACAGCAGATATGTGAAAATTATTCCCTGTTATTTTGGAAATATTGCTTTAAGTGTTTAAATATATACATATATATGTATATATTTTATACATCTTGTTTAAGATGCAAACAAGACACATTGTATGGGCTTCATTTCTTGTATTCCTTTAAGTTTCACCAATAGCAGGAGAGGTACCAAGTTTACGCATAAACTGCAGAGCTTTTTACTCTAATTTTTTACTCATTTTTATTAATACTTCTGAAGTTGTGGATTGAATTAAATTTGTTCACTTTGCAGAACATTTCAGCATAATTGCAGATTATTATATTCTGCCATTCTACAAAGTTTTTAACATATTGTCCATAAGTTTAGTATTATTTGAGGCATAATTAAATGAAGTGTAGCAAATTTTAGAATATAGTCATTTGCAGTACAGAAATCATACCTAAACTTGTAGATTGTTTTTGAATCGAATAAAACCAGAGCTATGGTCCTTATGCATTTGTTTTAGGATGAGCTATGGTTTAATGATCTGTGTTCATAAAATCACCAGCATGCCATACTCTTAAAGTGTTTTACTTTTGTAATCATCCATCCATCCATCCATCCATCCATTATCCAACCCGCTATATCCTAACTACAGGGTCACGGGGGTCTGCTGGAGCCAATCGCAGCCAACACAGGGCGCAAGGCAGGAAACAAGCCCTGGCCAGGGCGTCAGCCCATTTTGTAATGATGCTGGAGACAAAAAAGACTACAAAGTAGACTTGCTATGGCTATCAGAGGAGGCAAATAAGACATTGTCTCCCTGGAGTTTACTGTGATTTGTATTGTCTTTGGGGTTTATCTGTGTGTCAGGTTAACTTTTTGTGTGTATCAAATTATTCCTGAGTTGTAATAATTATAAAAGTATCTTGAATGTATAAAATCTGTTTTCAAAAATCACTTTGTCCAGGTTAATGTGGAGTAGACGCTGCTCTGGAATCACTGAGCACAAGACAAAAACAACATAACATAAGCTCATTGCAAGACATATAAGTGAAATAACAAATAATACAATGATAAATGCATGCAAACAATTCATCTCCCCAATAGGATCTACTGACTTAGAAGCCTAATGATTTTTTTAAATACCTACATGTTCAAGAATTCTTAGAAAAATATTTCAAAATCAATAACCTTTAATTGTATATACAGTATGTCTGTGTATGTATTTTTTTAACTTTATTTTTTACTTTTTTATTGTACAGTAGTTCTACCTTTATAGGACAGTAACAAACAAGCCTGTACAAACTAAGCCACCATTAGATTTTCTAAATATTTGTAGTACACACTATTTTTAGTATGTGTTAGCACAGATATTTTAGTGCTTTACACTCCAGAACATAAAAAGTATAGGTTTCCAGGCCGAATAACAGTGTGGCCAGTACCACTAGTAATGAATTGTTGTCTACTTTTGAGTTAAAAAGCACTCGTTGCTCTGTACTCTTTTGTTTTGCTTTGCTCTAATCACATTCCTTTTGCTAGTTTCTGTCTTAGCACATTTCCACAGATATGTAACCGTGCATTTCATTTCACTTCGCAACAGTACAAAAGCTGCAGAATTAGTCTGATGAAAGGTGTTTTTGATTCTGCAGCTGCATGTTTATGCAGTGTGTCTAAATTAGCATCAATACCATAATGAGTTTAGAGATGCCAGCTAATATATTTTGATAATAACAGCTATGGATATGAGAGATAAATTTAGCAAAAACAGCATGCCACACTTTTTAGGAATGTGCATAAATCCTTTTGTAGGTTTAAAACCATCCAATATATGATGGGCTATGCATTTTACTGACCAGCAGTAGGTTTCTCTCTTTAGTATACTTGTGATGGGAATTTGCTGCAGCTAGGAATGAGCAGAATCACAGATAGACGTATCCCTTCCTTTTCCTTATCAAAGCTACTATGAACCCCAGCCGTATGCAGGCTCAAAAATATTGATGGATGGATAGATGAAATCTTCTATAAAGAAAAAAGAAGCTTATTAATATACTTATTTAGACATTATTTTACAACCTGGCCTGTAAAACATGTGATTGACATTTGGCAGATTATTTTGATTCACATTTCTGTAAGTTAATATTTGAAAAAGTCTGTGTAGGCAACCTTTTGCTCTGAAGGTTTTACTTATAAATTATAATGCAGTATGCATTTAAATGAAAGATCTGGCATTTTCTTTTTTTGTGTATTATGGCTATGACTCTGCCTATACCAACAGCAATATTTTGGCTTAATAGTAAATATAAAT
Source organism: Polypterus senegalus (assembly GCF_016835505.1). Taxonomy (NCBI): domain Eukaryota; kingdom Metazoa; phylum Chordata; class Cladistia; order Polypteriformes; family Polypteridae; genus Polypterus; species Polypterus senegalus. The sequence goes on along the minus strand of NC_053167.1, from coordinate 62,262,240 downwards.
TATTTCAATTTAAACGTATATCAAATGTTACTTTCTTTCCTGTTGTATGGAAGAGCCCCTCATTGTAGTTTTGGATCACTGTTCTTACGTACTGCAGTGGGCGGGCGCCCTGCCCGGGGTTTATTTCCTGTCTTGTGCCCTATATTGGCTGGGATTGGCTCCAGCATACCCCCGTGACCCTGTAGTTGGGATATAGCGGGTTGGATAATAGATGGATGTTCTTATGTAAAGGCCGCTCCTCTTTCCTTTCTTCAACCATGTCCAGCTGCTTGGTAACAGCTGTTTCTGGGCTCTCATGTGAGCCAGTTTCTCTAGGTTCTTCACTCATATTTAAGCTAGTGCTGCATTAATCTCTACGCTTAGTCATCAAGTCTATCCTAGTCTCTCTAGACATTCATTTTTTTTTTTTGCGATTCCAGTTTCTTATTCCCTTTACTTGTGTTTCTTTGCCTGCTCCCATTCCTTCTGTTTCTACTCAGCTAAGTTCAAACATTTGCCATCCATGACTTGATCTTTTTCTCTTTTCTTAGCTGCCTATCTCCCAGCTTTTGATCCATCTTAATTTTTCAAGAGGGATGCGTTTTATTTCCCTTTCTAGCATATATCTGCTTAAATTTTATATAAAAAATGAATTGGGGAAAATAAATACAACCACCTTCTGAGAGATACCCATGTGTACGGTTTTGCAGTTGCTCTGCAACGAGAATCATTGCTGGGTCCAAGGAGACAGATGATTAGAATTAATCCACTTTGATGTACCTTATGCTATCACTGTGCTGATATTCCTTTTGGTTTTTTTGGAACTCTTTTAAACACTTGGAATACTTAAACTTCTAGTTTACTTCTGTAGATATTGGATGATATCAATTTTGTTGCTCCACAAATAAAAATCCTTTAAGATTTATGATATTAGTTTATTTTTGTAAATTGTAATCTGACATAGCATTGTTTTTGAAAAAATCACAAGTAGTGCTAATGACACCTGGTTTTTAAATATAAAAATTTTACTAGTGCTTATATGAACCTTGATATGTGAGTGATTATATTGTGATCACTCACTCTTTCCTGTTTTTCAGTGAACATATTTGCTTGATTATTTAATTTTATTATTCATATATTACCGTGCTTTGAGTGCTTCTAGTTGATAACATTTAAAATTGTGGCCTGGTTGACTATTGTAAAGTTAGTCTACTCAGCAAGTTGTTAATTCCTCATTTTACTAGTCTGAGCTCAATACATTTGTTGTAAATAAGCCATAAGCATGTATATCTGTACACCTTTCGAATTACTATTTTTTAACAACATGTATATCCTACAATTTATGCTGATGTCTTAGTGTCAGGATTATACAGTGATCTTCATGACAATTGCAAAGCTACATGCTTCTCTTGACAGTAAAGAATACTAGAGTGAATTTGATTTGCAATATTACAGATACATTAATAGATACATCTTTCTTTGCTGAGCAGTCCAGAAACACAGTGTAGTATTTGTTTAAGTCAGTACACAGTAATGGAATGGAAAACAGAGCTCAAGTGGAATTTACACATAATTTCAACAATCGTTTATGCTGTGGGAAAATTAAACCCACAATTTGAATTTCAGAGGACAACCAAAGTAGAATTATACACAAGTGCCATTAGAGCAAAGCTAATGAAAGTTTGAAATGTGTAAATCTACTAAGCAGACTTTTTGCACAATTCTGAGAAATGTACGAGTTTAAACAAAGCTAAACTCATGCAATTAAGCATGCTGGTCAAAGTTACTTCATCTTCCAGTTCACATTTTGTCCAAAAACTACAGGGGGAGTTAAAAAACCTCATTGTACAGTGCCATAACAATAACCTCTCTCAGCATGTTGACTAAACAAAAGAGGTCATTGTTGACTTCAGAAAGTACAAAACTGAGTCACTCCACATCTCTGATTCCCCTGTCCAGACTGTAGCAGCTTCAGGTTCCCAGATGTCCAGATCACTGATTGCCTTTTGGGGTCAGTCAATACCATCTGCATACTCGAAAGACTCAGTAAAGTCTCTTTTTCCAAAGGAGGGTGAAGAGCTTTGGGGTGAGAATCAAAACACTAGTGGACTTTTACCGCTGCACCATTGAAAGCATCCTGACCATATACATCGTGTTGTGGTTTGGTAACCCGACTTGCCAGGATCGAAATCTTCTCCAAAGGGTTGTCCATACTGCTTCTAAAACCATTGGGGCTGACCTTCCACAGCTTCATACCATCAACTGTATTCAATCAGTATCACAGTAGACAAAAAACATCCAGTGCATCTTTAACATCTGGATATTTGTTTGGCATTTTGGTTTTATTCACCAGTTCCCTGTAACAAAACTGCCAAGGATTAAACTAATTTTAAGAGATTTTGTTACTGGCATGGAATGGTTGCACAATGTTTGCAAGCTGTTACAGCCAAGTAGCCTCTGAGTCATTGGTTTGAATCAAGGGATTGGCACTGCCTACATGAAATAGAACATTGAAGTACAAAAGTATTCTTTTGTCTTTTTTGACTAATTTTGGGTATTTTGGCAAAGTTTCAATTTGAAACATGGCCAGGGCCTCATGTATAAACGGTGCGTACGCACAGAAATGTTGCGTAAGAACTTGTCGTGTATAAAACCTACGCAAGTTCTCCGCATGCCTTGGTTTTGCAGACTGGCGGCACCCAGCGCCAAAGCAGTGCTACTGTTCCTGTGTGATTACTCCTTATTTTCATGACGCGGCTTTATAAATACACCGAAACTAACTGCATATTGTTTATTAGTGTAACGCATCTGATTGTAATTAACTTGTAACAATATAATGGTCCAGGGAACAGCCATAGTATTCCAAATACCATAACTGATTTAGCGTTGTTACTCTCACTGCACCTTCCTCTTCTTATTTTTCTTCTTCTTCTTTCAGCTCCTCCCGTTAGGAGTTGCCACAGCTGATCATCTTTTTCCATATTACTCTCACTGCACGACTCGGAGTATTTATATCACTGTATCTGAGTGTGAATCACAGCAGCAACTGATCGGAAAGAGAATTATCGGTATACAGTTTCATGGACATGCTGTCTCAGCCACTGCAAAACGTTTTAAAGCAATTCCTGTATGGACCTCGTGGTTCAGAAACAGTCTCATCTCAAGAACTTTAAATGCACTCAATCAATTGCACCTTGTAGAACTGTTTGTACTTATAAATACAATCACCCCACTGTTAACTTGCACTAATTATAATATCGCACAACCTGAGCCACTTTATAAAGCGTATTTACATATGATGACATATCATTTTTAAGATGAAATGCAGCAAAATATGTTTATTAAATTATACAGATAAAACTTTAAGTTCATTTAAATAATCTATATTCTTCACTGGGAGTGTCGTTAAGGATAGAATAATTAAACATGTACTACAAAGATATTTCAATGTTCTTTACACGTTTTGAAGAATCGGCGCTAAGCTTACAGATGGCTTAACGTCTATTACAGAGCTGATTGTATGGCGATCGGTTACTTGGGGAAAGAAAAGCACTGACTGCAGTGACGGCTACGCCAATATATATTGAATATAAATCAGAAAGAGAAAATAACAACACAGCTAAAACCCAGCGACAAATTTCGCAAAAGTTAAATGCTTGTGTCATGAGCACGAGGCGGCTAAGCAGTGTCTGCAACGGACGAGGCCATCCACGTGCATAAGCTACCTTACTGACGGGGGCTAAGGAGCCACCGATTCTTCCTCTGCCCAGTGCCACCACAAGCCTAGAGCCCCCTGAGTACTGCTGCAATAAATTATTTCATCAAGTGAAACACATGTTTAATAACGTGCTTTAACTCCTATCATCATGAAAATGATATCACGTATACATCTCAGTATTTTAGTTATTCAGAGAGCTGTAATATCATGAATGTCATGGATTCTGTGTCCAGTTGGAGGAAGAGAGCCGGTTTAAGAAGCAAGTAGTGATTCACACACATAGAGCACATAGAGAGAAGATCAAATACAAAACAAAGCATTTAACGTGCTACTTTAATTACGATGTGATTTGAGAAACTGGTTAATTAAACGATTTTAAGATGAAGTTTATGATGTTCTACTTTAATGACAAAATAAACTACGTGATTAAAGTGGAAATGTCGAGATTGAAGTTGACATTTCGTGCTTTTTCCCCACTGTGTGCCTTTTTTCTCTGTACCCTAATAAGCTTTCATATGACACTCAGACAGTGGGCTACAACTCGCTTTTCACAGCAACTTTGATATGTGACTTCTTTTTATTTCCGCACTGTGCATTTTGTGAATGTGAGCTTTCAACTTTCTCCAACACGCTAAGTCACTCGATCAACTTCCTTTTGTTGATTATACCACGGTTTATTTGAACAAATAGTATGCTTTTCCTTTGCCTCCACTTGGTATTCGCTGAAATTCTTATATTTTCCCCCGTGCTTTTCCTATTGTCTTTTCACAGAAGGCTGCGCTTAAGGGCGATTTATATTGATTTGCATATTCAAAGAGGCGTAATTCTGGGAGGATTTGGGGCGTTACATAAAGCGTGCACGAGTGTTACTTTTCACGCTGATCGGGATTTATGTAGCGGAAGAACGTGCAAGTTGGAGTACGCACAGATTCCTGCATCTGAATTTTTCTGTGCGTAAGCACATTTCGGCTTTTGTGCTTACGCCATGTTATAGTGCGAGTTCTACGCACGGCGTTATACATGAGGCCCCAGGCTTTGTTGCATCCTTCCATTCCTTATTCACACTATCTTCAGCTGATACATCCTAGATAATGTAATTGTGCCTTTTTAATTTGCCAAAGAAGTTTGTGTTGGGACCATGACTTTTAAGATATCCTAAATATTTAATAAATATTGAAATTTGCATTCTGCATTTTAATAATAAAAAGCAATTTTGGTTGTTTATATTTTTTTTGTAGTAAATAAAAATTACTGTATATTTGATGCTAATGATCCATCCATCCATTTTCCAACCTGCTGAATCCAAACACAGGATCACGGGGTCTGCTGGAGCCAATCCCAGCCAACACAGGGCAGGAACCAATCCCGGGCAGGGTGCCAACCCACTGCAGGACCCAATTTAGAATCGCCAATTCCACCTAACCTGCATGTCTTTGGACCGTGGGAGGAAACCCAGAGCCAAAGCCCAGAGGAAACCCACGCAGACACAGGGAGAACATGCAAATTCCACACAGGGAGGACCCGGGAAGCGAACCTGGGTCTCCTAACTGCAAGGCAGCAGCGCTACCACTGCCCCACCTGATGCTAATGATACTAAACATTTTTGTAAATAAATACAATTGTTTACAAATAATAAATATACTGTACATAGAAATGGTAGATTGTCATTATGTGTATATTTCAATAGTATTGTTTAATATTAACTTGACGTATTTACATTTGGGATATTTAAAATATTGTTAACGTTTTTTAAATTCTATTACCCTGTTAAGATACATCAAAATATATAGCATTATTCAAGAGTTTATAATTTATTATTTGATTTTTCCATTGTTTGTGCATCAGTAAAATTAATTAATGAAAACAAACAAAGTAAATGTTTAAAAAAGATCACATTCTCTACTGTTGAACAAGGTGCTATATCTCATCCGCAGTAAGCTCTTTGTTTCACTGTGTGTATTAGCCTTTGATATGGCAAGATTTGTAGTGTTTTGTATGGTTTACTGTGCATTATGCCTTGATAATAACCTTACTAAAAGATAGAGCTGTTCTTTAACTTGGCTGTGTTCCTATAAACTTTATTGTAAAGAGTTTGTAATTGGATATGCCTTTTGCTGTTTAGTTTGTATACTAAATGCAGTGTTTGGAAATATAAAGTGTTGACCAATTTAGAACTGGGTTCACACACCCTATTCTTTACTAGCTACTTTTTGTTTAGTTCTGTTGTTTTGTTTTGGTTAAATATCTCTCTCTCACTCTATTATGCTAAACAAATCATGAAGCACATATCTAATGGATGGAAAAACTTTGGTTCAATAAATAAATTGTGTTGTCAAAGTTTATCAGTACAGTATTTTAATTAATGAAATTAAGTCTCCACTAACACTGATGTAAATTAAGCATTTGTAGATTATGGATGTCAGGACTTCTTTGCCCAATGCACACAGCATCAAGAAGTGATTGCACCATATGAAACTATTAACCAAGCCAAAATATAAGCATTTTTATCTAAAATTGTACAGATATTAATTTAAGCATGCCAAATGTGACAGACAGAGTAGCCGCTATTTAAATGTATTTTATATCACACAAAGAAAACCATTCCAAGCAACAATAGTCAGAAGTGTGTTGAATTTTTCTTTGAGTTTGGAATTAACAAGAAGAAAAGAAGGGCTGGTTATGTGAAAACTGAACATATTCCATGAACTGCAACAGCAGATTTTATAACAAACAATGAAATAAAATCTATAGATTTCATTTTTCTCATAAACATTTGTTCATCCATCCACATTATTAATAACTGTATACTTTGTTAAAAGGTCATAAAGTGAAAGGGACAACTCATTGTCTGGATGTATGTTAAATGACAAGAGCAGAGGACAGTTGCCACTGATGCATGAGCACTAGGATGCAATCTGAGTGAAGACTGCTAATACTGTGAGCACAGTTACACATTTAAGTGGCAGCAGAAGTAATCATTGACTCTGAATGCATTTACACAGAGGTCAGTGCCTGATGACACAAACTAAACAGTTAGTGCAAACATACTTTTCTCCCACACAGGAGCACTGACTAACGTTTTAGTTGCCACTGTTATGTTATTTTAGAACTGTTCCAAACAGGCTTATTTCTTGACACTGGAAGAGGAATTTGTATTTTCTCATAACCTAGCGATACCTTACAATAGAACTAATTGATTGAAAGTAATAAATAGCCATATAGAGATAAACTGTAGAATTGAAAACTACATTTTTGGAATTAGATGTGACCTCCAAGGGTGAATGTGAAAAACATGTGAAAAACTCAACAATAGACTGCCTTGAATGTTGTTCTGCTTTTACAAAGTTATAGAACAGAAAAGAAATAAAAAAGACAAATTCCTTTGGAAAGCAATAGAAGTCTGTATTTTTATGTTTAGTAAAGAGTTTATAGCCAGCTTGACTTAGCACCAAAACATATTGTAGGCACCTATGGGCAATTGTGTTTGGTTCCTTTGTTGATTTGTAAACTTGAGTGATTTTATTAAATTTTCTATAATGTACTTCCCATTATGTAGAACTGCTGTTTGAAATCTGTACCAAGAGTCCTAATATCATGATTTTTTTAATTTAACTTGAAAATGTTTTTGTTTTAATGTTCTGTCTACACTTAACAGGAGGATTCTACTCTAGCAGAAAATCTTCAATAGTCTCAAAGTAAATCTGTGCATTTATTATATTCATTATGAAGTGACTTTGCTGAATGTGTTTTCTGTTTTTCAGAAAGAAAGACTTGCTCAAGTTCGTAAGCAGATTTCACGGGAGGAGCATGAAAACAGACATCTTGGAAATTATAGGTAATAAGCCGGAATAATGATTTGATCTGGTATCTGATATAGTGCTATGTTCTCAATAAAACTGCATAGTTTCTGTCAATTGTTTTCTGTTTTTTACCGCTTAATCCACCATTCAAAGCACCAACGTTAAGATTTCTACATCTGTGTTCATTTCACTCTTTCTATAATCAGACACCACTTAAAAAGAAATTATTTTTAACATCTATGTAACATACTAATTATACAACATTTTTAATATTTATAAAGTAATTATATAGAATAGATAATGAAAAGCTCATTCATAGGAAAGTTAGTTGATTTACAAATCGTAAAAATTATGCTTGATTGATACATAAGTCTATTATTATTTAAGTTCTAATGCCCATTACATAAACTAAGATGATAAGCATATTTTGACAACAGCTTCAAATTAATTTTGCTGTGAATTCGGTATAATACACTTTTGGTAATTGGCAAAAGTTTAAAAGGAATAGAGAAATATCCTAAACTAGAGCTAATATTAGGATCAGTTGTCCATATAGTCACCTCTAGACCAAGAGTTCCCAAAGTGGTCGATTTGAACTTACTAGGGGTCGACAGCAAAAATAGACCCCTTACTACTGCTATTTGTTTGTTACTTCAAAATATCTATGATTCCAATAGTTACCTAAATTAAGAAGTAAAATAATTCAAAAAAACACTTTTGATAACACATTACATAACAAACTTGCAAATGAAAAGATAAAATGTGTCATTAAAAGAGTCACACGTAAGAATGCATGAAATAACATGTAGCATAAACATGTCTGTGCATTGTCTTATCGAATGTATCAAAGCAAGTGCAGACATGAAAAACCGTTGCATGTGACTAGGGGGTCAACGGTTTTAAAAGTTTTTGGTAAAGGGGTCTGCGGCCGAAAAAAGTTTGAGAACTCCTGCTCTAGACTATATTAGTCATTTAATTTAGAGCAATGAACTCTCTTTGTTATAAAATAAATTTCATTTAGATTCCATTAGATGAAACTATAAACTGAAGGTTTGATTGTCAATTTTTTATGTGCTTTTTTGAAAATGGTTATATTTAATATTGTCTGAAAATTCTCTCACACAAATTTTAACATGGTGATTGTCTGTATGGTGTTTGCCTGTTCTTTGCAAATATCATAAATGTGAGGTTGAGTTAATTGGTGGCTATAAATTGGCCCTTTGTGGGTGAGGTTAGAAGTGCGCTGAAATGGATTGTTTCTAGTACTGTGTTAATTCTGATTATTTATGGTGGCATTTGTTACTTTAGAGATAGATAGATAGATAGATAGATAGATAGATAGATAGATAGATAGATAGATAGATAGATAGATAGATAGATAGATACTTTATTAATCCCAAGGAGAAATTCACATAATCCAGCAGCAGTATACTGATACAAAAAAACAATATTAAATTAAAAATGCAGGTAAAAACAGACAATAACTTTGAATAATGTTAGCGTTTACCCAAGGGTGGAATTGAAGAGTTGCATAGTGTGGGGGAGGAACGATCTCCTCAGTCTGTCAGTGGAGCAGGACAGTGACAGCAGTCTGTCACTGAAGCTACTCCTCTGCCTGGAGATGACACTGTTCAGTGGATGCAGTGGATTCTTCATGATTGACAGGAGTTTGCTTAGCATCGCTCTGCCACAGATGTTAAACTGTCCAGCTTCATTCCTACAATAGAGCCTGCCTTCCTCACCAGTTTGTCCAGGCGTGAGGCGTCTTTCGTCTTTATGCTGCCTCCCCAGCACACCGCCACGTAGAAGAGGGCACTCGCCACAACCGTCTGGCAGAACATCTGCAGCATCTTATTGCAGATGTTGAAGGACACCAGCCTTCTAAGGAAGTATAGTCAGCTCTGACCTTTCTTACACAGTGCATCAGTATTGGCAGTCCAGGCCAGGACAACAGCAGTTGAACAAAAGACAAGCTGTATCATTGTATGGGATGAATGCTATTTAAATTTCAGAACCGCTAGATTATGGAAACAGAGCAAATGAAAGGGATGAGTACAAAGGAGATGCAGTCTAGTGGCATCCAGGAATTAATTAAACCTTAAATCACTGTATCAACTTAAAATGACTTTCACTATTTTACGTTTAAACAAACATATTGATTCGTAATAGGTGTAAAAAGAACGACCATAAAACATTGCAAAGGTTTGGGCCAGCCACCCGTATAATTTTTCCTGGCTGCAAAACTGATGCCAAAGCACAGACATGTTCATACGACAGAGTCCAAAACAGAACTGATATATTATTGACAAGATGGCGGCTTTAAAGGCCAGTCAGGGAAGTGATGTCATCAGGACCGGAACCAGTAGTGGTGTCGTTGGCTGCCCCAGAGCTGGGCAGGATTTCCCTGGAATGGTCTGCAAGAGGTCGAGAGAGGGAATTAGTGCATTTCGCCACCCCTGGTCAGGATTAGAATTAAATGTATTCAAGCCCTTTAGTTGTTTCCTAAACACGTGTGTGTGACATTGGATAGCATTACATTCTCACAATTTAGGTTTTTTTTTTTCATTTTATATTTTTATGTTTTATTCTTACTAGGATAATTTCAGTCATTAAAACATGAAATGCTTTTGCCATTTATGCAATCATCTAAAAAAATAAATAAATAAAATACAGGATAACGGTGGGCTGGCACCCTGCGCGGGGTTTGTTTCCTGCCTTGCGCCCTGTGCTGGCTGGGATTGGCTGCAGCAGACCCCCATAACCCTGTAGTTAGGATATAGCGGGTTGGATAATGGATGGATTGATGGAAAATACAGGAATAATGTGGAATGAATAATTGCTTTAACTTTGGCTTTAAAATTGACACTGCATTCCTTTAACCTCAATGTTCACTTGTTTTTCTTCAGTTTCTTTTCTTCGTCAGAGCAATGCACCAAATAAGCACTACTCATTAAAGTTCTAGGACATGAAGGTGACATCATGTGTCTCATGTATAATGCCTTGCATAGAATTCACACTAATACATGACTTATGGACACAACTAGAAATTTGTGTTTGCATGAAAAAATTCAGATGCATAAAACTGCATATGCAAAGATCTACGCACGTGCCCTTTATAAATCCCAATCAATGTGAATTTTAACACACATATTCACACCTACAGCCCCACCCAGACTCCTCCCAGAATTTTGCCCATTTGCACATGCAAATCAATATAAATAGCCCCTTCTGTTTTCTGTTTTTATTTTGTGAGATATTCTACCTTTGGGGTGTCTAGGAAGCTCAAAAATGAATAAAACCAAAAATATCACTATTATTATACAATACATGCCAAATTCTTCCATCTTCTCGAGGAAATAAATCGGCTGCAAACATATGTGTGCTTTACGAAAATGGCTGCATATATGTACAGTGGAACCTCGGTTTACGAGTAACTTGGTTTACGAGTGTTTTGCAAGACGAGCAAAAATTTTTAATAAATTTTGACTTGATAAACGAGCGATGTATTGCAATATGAGCAGTATGGATACACTTTGTCTGCTGAGCGTCATGTGATCACAACTGAGCTGATGGTTCTTCTCTCTCTCTCCTTATCTCGCTTGCCCAGCACCTCTCTCTCTCCTTATCTTGCTTGCTTGCTCGCCCAGCGCGTCTCTCTCTCTCTCTCCTTATCTCGCTCGCCCAGCGTGTCTCTCTGTTTACTACAGCATTGTGACTGTGTGTGTGTGTGCTGTGAAGTGCGAGTCCCCATCTTGCTCTTGCTTGATCTTTTTGGATGCGGTTATACGGCGAACTGCTACAGCGCTGGGAGACTGCTATTGCTTTGGGACACTCTTCCGCATGTCGTCCTGTTGGGTGGAATCCCACATGAGTTTAGAAACTCACACCAGCCATGATCTATACTAATAAAAGGCAAAGCCCTCACTCACTCACTCACTCACTCACTCACTCACTCACTCACTCATCACTAATTCTCCAACTTCCCGTGTAGGTAGAAGGCTGAAATTTGGCAGGCTTATTCCTTACAGCTTACTTACAAAAGTTGGGCAGGTTTCATTTCGAAATTCTACGCATAAGGGTCATAACTGGAAGCTATTTTTCCCCATATAATGTAATGGAGTCTTGAGTTGGAGATGGCCGTGGGGGGAGTTTGTGTGACATCATCACGCCTCCTACGTAAGTACGTAGAGAACAAGGAAGAACTCCAAACAGCGATGAGCACAAAACGCCATTTCACAATTGAGAAGGCAGAAAAACATTATGAAGCAAATGATGCATACAAGCATATTCATAAGTACAGCTACTGCGGAAACAAAGCACGGCGTGAACCGTAAGTTTATATTAAATTAAGTTCATAGACAGGCTGCCACTAGCGTTTGTAATTTAGTGCCTGCCCATATAAGGCCGTCCATCAGCGGCAATCCAATACAAACACTGCCGTAAATGTTCACGGGTGAAGGACTGTGCTTATGCAGAGGAAGATGAGATGGTCAGGGTGGTGTTTGGCACAAACTCATTGAAACTGCGAGAGAAACTTTTAAGTGCCGGGTCTTAGCTGACATTACACGAGATGGCACCAGTACAGCTGGGAACCTTCGATGCAAGAACACCAAGCGGCTCACGTGAACTGACGCATTCGCAGACAAAAGCAACAGTTCCAAAGAGTGCTGAACAAAACCGAATTACACAATTGAGAAGGCAGCAAAAAATATGAAGCGCCTTATACATACAATCATATTCATAAGTGCAGCTACTGCGGAAACAAAGCACACGGTGGAAAAAGTGAATGTCCTGCTAAAGGAAGACAGTGTAAAAAAACCCGTGCATGCAGTTTGTCACATCACAGATAAAGGGAAGACGTGCTGTTTATTGATGCAGTAAGGAACTAATCGATGAATGAAACCTCTTATCTTTACAACGATTGACAAACACGGAATGTAACTTGAACACATCCTACAAATACGAGCCTGATTGAAAGAAATAATGATAATCAAATCCTTGATGACAGCAACATTCAATAACACTCACAAAACAATTACTGTATATTGACAATCATGTTACGCTATTTTTAAAATGTTCCCTTTTCTTTTCATAACTTCTACTTCTCCACTGCGTACACGGGTATATATATATAAATGTATATATATACCCGATCTACAATACATACTTTAGCATAGACAAGCCACACGCTGTGGCTAATTGTAGAGTCTTAAGCCTCTAAGCCGACATTCGAGGTTCGATTCCCGAGAGGGGTGTACTGACTATGTACGCGCTACCGATTCATTTTACCTTCGATCTCCTTGGTTTGGGACGTATGAAAAATATTAGGTTAACGCAGAATCATGTTACGCTATTTTTAAAATTTTCCCTTTCTTAGCACAAGCACAGCTGAGAAGCTTCGATGCATGTACTCCATAACGCGTTAAAAAATAACGCATTTAATCACACTTTCAATTCCAAGCAAACGGGAACTTTTGTCAATGCATGATTTCCTGGTACATCCATTACACTGATGCACACATCACAGCTACAAAAATGTTAGAGTCGGAATAAAGCGTTCCTACGACTGATCATTTCGACTACCCGAGAAGCCTTGATAAAAGCATGGTTTTGTGCACACTGAAAAGCAAGCAAAATTAGATGCATTACAGAAAGCGGACTTTGTGGCTCTTACTGGGGATCATTGGACTTCCGTGACCGTTAGTAATTCTAAATACATCTAATTACAAAATGTTCAATGATCACACTGTTTTAGCCTAATGTACAAAATAATTTTGGCTAATGTTACTCAGAGTTTAAAGAGTAAGCTGGTCAAATTACCTTTTATGTTTCTGACTTATTTTTTAAGAAGAAAACTGCACTTTATGTTGAAATTTTGGTTATTATTATTTAAAGACAATACTATTCTGAAAATGTACTTAAAGTACTTAAACTACCACTTTATTTTTAAGTCTGCCCAATTTTAACCAGGGATGATATTTTTGTTTCTGTTTTGAATTCAAATGCAGTTTAAAGCTTTTTTCAGAAATTAAAACAGCTTCAGTTTACAATATTCATGTCCATGTCTATTATTTGATTCTGTCGCCCACTAAAACCGCTTTTAAATTAAAAAAAAACATTTGCGATTTGGGGCAAATTTACGTCGATTACATACGATTAATCAAGATTAATTCTTACACAGCCTCTAATTAATTGGATTAATTTTTTAATCGAGTCCCACCTAATATATATATGTAGATATATATATGTAGATTTGTATATATATGTGTATATACAGTATATATGTAGATATGTATATGTTGTATATACAGTATGTATATGTGTATATATATATATATATATATATATGTTTATATGTATATATATGTTTATATATGTGTCTCTGTGTGTGTGTATATATATATATATATATATATGCCAGCAACACTCATGACAATGACAAAACAATTACATTGTCAATCATGTTACGTTATTATTAAAATGTTTCCTTTTCTTTTTATTTCTCCGCTGCCAATGGGTATTTTGCTATATATATATATATATATATATATATATATAAATAGATAGATATGACAACAACACTCATATCAATGACAAAACAATTACATTAACAATCATCTTACGTTATTTTTAAAATGTTTGCTTTTCTTTTTCATAACTTCTTTAACACACTACTTCTCCGCTGCGAAGCGCGGGTATTCTGCTAGTTCTTTTTAAAGGTAAAGTGCAGGTTAATTTATATTATGTATTTTACTTTATATTTTGTCTTAATCATTTTTATATGAATAGTTTTGGGTTGTGGAACGAATCATCTGAGTTTCCATTATTTCTTATGGTGAAATTTGCTTTGATATACGAGTGTTTTGGATTGCGAGCATGTTTCTGGAACGAATTATGCTCGCAAACCGAGGTTCCACTGTACTAGTAATAGGATGTCAGATATCAAAGTAGACGTGAAAATGTGAGTCGCAGCCCACTGTCTGAGTGTCAATACTACTGAACGAGGTAGCAAAATTCTGGGGTTCACATCGTTTCAGCAACAAACTGTCACAATTTTTGATAGGTAAGGAGGAACGCCAACATCACCATGGGTGAAGGTGGATTTAAATTTTTTTTTTTTAATTTTTTTAATAATTTTCATATTTAATTACAGTGGGATGGAAAAGTTTGGGCAACCTTGTTAATAGTCATTATTTTCCTGTATAAATCGTTGGTTGTTACGATAAAAAGTGTCAGTAAAATATATCATATAGGAGACACACACAGTGATATTTGAGAAGTGAAATGAAGTTTATTGGCTTTACAGAAAGTGTGCAATAATTGTTCAAACAAAATCAGGCAGGTGCATAAATTTGGGCACCATTGTCATTTTATTGATTCCAAAACTTTTAGAACTAATTATTGGAACTCATTGGCTTGGTAAGTTCAGTGACCCCTGACCTACATACACAGGTGAATCCTATAATGAGAAAGAGTATTTAAGGGGGTCAATTGTAAGTTTCCCTCCTCCTTTAATTTTCTCTGAAAAGTAGCAACATGGGGGTCACAAAACAACTCTCAAATGACCTGAAGACAAAGATTGTTCACCATCATGGTTTAGGGGAAGGATACAGAAAGCTGTCCCAGAGATTTAAGATGTCTGTTTCCACAGTTAGGAACATATTGAGGAAATGGAAGACCACAGGTTCAGTTCAAGTTAAGGCTCGAAGTGGCAGACCAAGAAAGATTTCGGATAGACAGAAGCGACGAATGGTGAGAACAGTCAGAGTCAACCCACAGACCAGCACCAAAGACCTACAACATCATCTTGCAGCAGATGGAGTCACTATGCATCGTTCAACCATTCGGCGCACTTTACACAAGGAGATGCTGTATGCGAGAGTGATGCAGAGGAAGCCTTTTCTCCGCCCACTGCACAAACAGAGACGCTTGAGGTATGCTCAAGCACATTTGGACAAGCCAGCTTCATTTTGGAATAAGGTGCTGTGGACAGATGAAACTAAAATTGAGTTATTTGGGCATAACAAGGGGCGTTATGCATGGAGGAAAAAGAACACAGCATTCCAAGAAAAACACCTGCTACCTACAGTAAAATATGTTGGTGGTTCCATCATGCTGTGGGGCTGTGTGGCCAGTGCAGGGAATGGGAATCTTGTCAAAGTTGAGGGACGCATGGATTCCACTCAGTATCAGCAGATTCTGGAGACCAATGTCCAGGAATCAGTGACAAAACTGAAGCTGCGCCGGGGCTGGATCTTCCAACAAGACAACGACCCGAAACACTGCTCAAAATCCACTAAGGCATTCGTGCAGAGGAACAAGTACAACGTTCTGGAATGGCCATCTCAGTCCCCAGACCTGAATATAATTGAAAATCTGTGGTGTGAGTTAAAAACAGCTGTCCGTGCTCGGAAGCCATCAAACCTGAATGAACTAGAGATATTTTGTAAAGAGGAATGGTCCAAAATACCTTCAACCACAATCCAGACTCTCATTGGAACCTACAGGAAGCGTTTAGAGGCTGTAATTTATGCAAAAGGCGGATCTACTAAATATTGATTTCATTTCTTTTTTGTGGTGCCCAAATTTATGCACCTGCCTGATTTTGTTTGAACAATTATTGCACACTTTCTGTAAATCCAATAAATTTCATTTCACTTCTCAAATATCACTGTGTGTGTCTCCTATATAATATATTTAACTGACATTTTTTATCATAACAAGCAACGATTTATACAGGAAAATAATGACTATTAACAAGGTTGCCCAAACTTTTGCATCCCACTGTAGACAAACAAGCAGATGAGGTTTCAGAAACTATTACAAAAGGTGACCCCAGGCGGTGATGGTGCTGCTGTTCTGAGCACATCTTAGGTCCCTGGCTGCACACACACCCCTGAAACCACCAGGTGCCCATCTGTCCATGTGCTGCCAGATGCTGTTCTGGAGTCACAAAATGCAATAGTGGGTGTTGTAAGAGAATGTGGCCAGTGAACTAAGAAATATAAATGCTATACTATGTAATACTGACCACAAATTAAATGAATTGATTAAAAAATAAATGCTGCATCGGATTACCTGTTTTTACATTCAGTTAATTGCATTCAAACAAAGTTGTAAGACTGTCCAATCTGGCTGATCAGAGTCAGGTACGTCATACCACATCTCTTCAGGTACTGGCAAGCCTCAATTGTGTGCCAGATTATGCAGCACGCTACATGCTTGCACAATGTGACACACTTTTTTTTAACTATAGAGCAGCACGTTAATAGAGTGAAAATGCTTTTTATTAACATAAGCAAATTCATTCTCTGAAGGTGCCTTTATAGCAGTGTGCATGCTGTTGACCACTCTGCCCATACAACTGGCATGGCACAACTCAATGATGACTGAGAAATACCTATTCGTTCAGCCAGTTCACATTGAAAAGCTCCTGTGGCTAAAACCCAGAGGGTGGACAGAACCTATAAAGACGGTAGTGCACAATTCCTCAAATTCTGCCTTTGTAAAGCCAGCCCAGTTCACCACACAGTTCCAAGAGGACAGCTCTTGAAAATCTAAATCAACTTAGACACCAATCATCATCATTGGACAAGAAATAACTTTGATCTCTAAATATGCACTCTCTTCTAATTCTTCCATTTGTGATATCTTCTAATAATGCTAAACCAGTCATAGTAGTTGGAATAGTTTGGCCATTCCATGCACCATTATGTTGATACAGATTGATTACAATCAAGTGCCATATATTTGTAAATGGCATACAGCTATTTTGGTGTATTTGTTAAAGCTCGCTTCATGCATGTGAATATGAAAAAGAAAGGGAAATCACACAGAAATAGTAGTACTGCTTTGATGCTGGGTGCCCCATGTTTACAAAACAGGCATAATTTCACACCCGAACTGACGCTGTTTGTTTTCAAATAATATTGCATTAGTGCAATGATGTTTTCACATATATTGTCTCTTTCTTTCAGGTGTGTAATAGAAACCACAGCATAGAGAGAAGTGTGTACATTGTAACAGGTACACACGTTGTAAATGTAGGAAGGACAATGCTTGCGTGTGTGTGAACTGTTAACATTTGAATCTGATGATTGCATATAGCGCTGAACTTACTGCTCTGTACCATTCTGTCCTCTGTATGTCCTGGAGTACAATAGAAACAGCATGCAGCAACATGTGGGGACTGGCAACATTGGGGGAAAAAAAAACACGCGGTCACTGATTACAAACTGCAAGATGTTATGTGAATGAATATGAATAATATGAATAATGTTGCATCCGTGTCACAAAGTTTTCTGAAATGTATTATACAGTTCATAAAACGAATAATTCCAAATATCATATATACCCATATCTGTGTTTTTTTGGTTTTTTTTTACATCATAGACCATAAGGTGCATACTAATACAGCGTGAGCCGGAACACTCAATAAAACTGAATAAAAAAAGTGAGATACGAAGAAGGCAGATTCGCCATCGTCTGTGTATCAGCTTTTATCCCTCCAGATCAGAGAATGTACAGTTCCATTGTCTCAAAACACCACTCACATCTCCAGTTATTCCCAGTTTCAAATAAAAACTAACAGAGTCAGATCCCTGGGTGGGGGGCGGTAGTATGTATCGTGATCGTGATTTAGAGAAAATAAAAGTGAAAAAAAAGGTAACTTTTACAAGTCCTATAAATGTACACCGTGTGTTACAGACGCAAACCTAGCGTATGTGTGTACTGTATAATATTAACAATAAGTGCAGCTCACTACTGAAAATGGCAAATATAGGAGTGAGTCGGGATCGAACCAGGGACTCTTGACTACAAGTCAGCAAATCTTACCACTACACCATGAAAGCTCTTGTCTTTTCCTTGAACCTTTTGTGAAACTGTTTATTTGATCTTTGGACTTCAGGCTTCATACATTATACAGTTTATGCCTACATTTTGTCATTTACTACTAAAATATGAAAAACACACAAGTTTTAAAAATGTGTTTACACAGATTATTGTAGAAACGGAACACACATGAAATGCGTGTGTTCCAAATAACGATCTATTATTTCCACTCTAAAACTTCACTTCACTCCCAGATAATCAATCAAGACATGAGCTGGGAGAAGTTCATGCACGTTCTAAGTTGGTGGGGGGATGGAATAGCCAGCTGCTTGCTGCTTGTCTTTATTGGCAAATTTAGAGGACAAAGGACGCTGGTGGAGAGTTGCGAACAGATTTAAGGCAGGCCGGATCTACAAGATTTTTTGTAGGCTCTGGTAATTCTAGTGTTAAATAATATCGTGTAAATACCCAGCAGTATCCTGGAATACCTAGCATTCTAAGGGAAGGGACACTGCCAGCAAGGTGTACAAAATCTTCTGATTATTCAGTAAATGTGTTGAATAGTCCTAACCCTAGTGGTGTAAATGGTGTTGATGGTATTACTGTTTTCAGCAGATTGTCTTTTAGTTTATAGGCATTAAGCATGAAAATCAAAATCATAACTTTATGTGCAAATTACTGAACTAATTTGCCACAAAAGATTTATTAAAGCAGCAGGGTATCATACTTTGAAACAAAACCTTTATTGCCATAGTAACCAGCATCCAGCCGTTAAGTAATATTCAATACATTACATTAGTCTGTATTGTGATTTTATTTTTTACTTTATATACATTTTATTTACTTTTTTTAGGTCATAGGTGTTAAAAAATGAAATCTATACTAATAAAAATTAGTTGTGATTTTGCATGTCTGAACTGAAATTAATTCATTAAGCAAACTGACTGCCTGAGCTGTCTTGATGCAAAATTCTGATACTAACTTTTTTGTATTATGTAAACTTTAGAGTTATACCAGGTGGATAAACAATATTCCATTTCAGCATACTGGATTGTTTTTCTTTTTTAACAGGCGCATCTATCCACCTGATGACAAACTAACACTAGACAAGTATGAGAACCTACTTTCTATTGCTTTTCAAACCTTTCTTGCAGGGCGTGCAACATCTCTTCAGAAAGAACTGAATAATCCTCTAAAACGGATGAAGGCATGTATCAATTAATGAAACTGTGTATTCTGATATACAAAAGCATACTGTATGTTTATTGTTTTCTTCAAGCATATTAGTGGTATTTTATTTTCTTTTTTAAACTACTTAGCATTTAAGAGGCTTTGAGAATTTTAAATTATGGTACATTACTTATCTTAATATGCTACAAAATTATACTCTATGCTTAGAAAATAGTATGCAGGAAATTGCAACCAGGATATAGACAGGAAGGATATCACAGGAATGCAGTCTAAAAACAGGGGTCAGAAACCAGGAAAGCAAACAAAAATTGAAACAAAACAGAACCAGAGATATTAAACAGATGTAATAATCAAAGTAAGAGTTCTTAACACTAAATTCTATGTGAAGCTCCTAATAGCTTCCGTTAATATTAAAGGTGTCTTTCAAAAAGACATCCAGTTCACAGATGGCGGAAGCTGTGTTCCACCATCTTATATAGGTGGAGCCATGATGATAAGATACCTCACGTCAGCAAATATAGACGTGACTATGAAAAGATTATGCTAAAATGATGAAGACCATCCTGGAAACAGAACACAAATAGTGTCACTAAAATGGCATTAAAATAATTCAAAAAGTACAAAAAAGCTAATTATATGTATGCCAAAAGAGGAAAAGTAAATACTAGAAATGCCAAAAAACAAAATACAAGATTGAGGTGAAATAATTCTTAAGTTCAGCCCTGGGGACCTACTATAGCTGCAAATTTATGTTCCAAACAGTTTCAAAATTAGTGAGTCATTTTCTTTCTAATTAATCTTATTGTTTGATTAATTGGTGTTCTTTTCTTCTATTATTCTGCATTTAGAAAAGCACAGTAATGTGAGATTAACATTTATTTGGAAATTAGAAATATTTGTACTTTTTAAATAACTTTTTAAAATCAAGCGGGGTCATTTTTGCTAAATCGCTTGTAATTTGACCTCTCCAAATTAGAATCATTGCTGTTATTGAACTATCTGGAGTATAAACTCACGCTTTGGTCTCTTTGTAAAGGTAACATTCTCTAGTTTCAGCCTTAGTAGTCAGAATCATTGTAGGTGTGACTGATCAAAAGTTATGCACATTAGAACTCACAGAAAAAATGAATTTTTTGTTCTCGCCTAAGTTTTTTTGTGAAAATAAAGGCCTCTATAGCTGCAGTAGGTAGGTGGGGACAGAAACACACTATGTACCAACAGAATAACTTGTTGACTACTCACATTTCAAATTTGAAAAGAATACCTGTAAAAATGACATTTTTATACCAGTTTTTATGTGGGCATGTCCAGGTGCTTTTTAGAGGGACCTATGGTTTATCCATTATCCACATTTTGGAACGTATGTTAAAAGTGTAATAACTTTTGAATGCTTCAACCCACATATATCAATGAGGGCTCTACTGAAAGCTTACACCTAAAGGAATCTATATCTACACACAGTGTCACTCTATTAGTTATGGAAATTCATATTCCATACTAAAAACAATAAAAATACACATTTCAATATAAAATTAGTCAAAACAAGTCTTATGGGCCAAAAAAATATATATATTTTATTTTTTACTTTTTTTTTAATAAAATGCACACAAACTATATACATTTTTTATAAACTGTTACAACACAGCTCAGCGTTTTTCCATGTGCCACTGATTGTAGCAATCCCTAGCTGGCAGAAAGCACAAGGGCGTGTCACATGTCGCCTCTGCCTCAGACATAGCCATTGTCCGATTGAAAACTGTGACGCGACATTTGTCTACGACTTAATCGAGAGTGTATTTATGTTTATCTGTACGTTATCCATATTTAAAATGCGAAAAACTAGGTGAAATAACAATAAACAACCACGCACTCAAGTCTGCAGACTGGCACAAATGCCAGCTTCGCGCAGCTCCAATCGGTTTTGTTTACAAGTTGGTATGGCAAGTTACATATCAGCATGCTCAGCTGCTCATTGGCTGTAAGTTTGGAGTGTCACCACAGCCCAATCAAACTGGTCGATTCTACCAGGGTTTGGAGTTGTGCGCCATCGCTCAGCTGTCTGGACACTCGTTGGCATATACGAGGTGCCAGTCACCCCCATACCCTCATAATTGGCCAACTAAGGTGTCAATCAGAAGCTAACACTTCCATGTAACATGCTTTAGCATGGTTATTGCCGATAGAAACAAATTACGTCTGATATGACCAATAGAGATGAAAAAAAATGTCGGAGCTAGTCTCGAGTTAAAAAACGTTTTCTGGAGTTTTTGTCCCTTTGAGGATCTATCATGCTTATGGACCTAATCGTTTTCTGGATTATATTCCCTGAGGTTAATCAAGTCTAGCTTATGATGCTGCAAGTTATTGCGGCTAGCTCACACATGCTGGAGAGAAAAGTTGATTCTGAAAATAGAGCCTTTAAAAACCGATGGGAGGCTGAGTATATGTTTACTGAACCCGTGTGTCTCATTTGTGGAGCTAATGTGGCTGTAATTACAGAATTTAATCTAAGACGGCACTATGAGACAAAACATCAGGGTAACCTGAATGCAGAAGATACAGAAAGCAGAAGAATCTGACACTTCAGCGGGACGTTTTTACCCGTGCACAATCACAAAGTGATTTCAAGTGAAGCTGCTTTTATGGGAGACACAAATGCACCAGTGCAATTTGCCCCACTTTCCCTGTTGCCAAGTAATGTTAAACCAAGTCGCCACTACGGTGTTCCCAAATACGCACTTTGCTGATAAACTGAGCGCACTGAGTTTGCACGGCGCTTTGGTGACTTTGAAGAACAAAAAAAGTCCGTCTACATGCGGCTCGAACCTTGTGCATGTTTGGTAGCACATATCTGTGTGAGAAGCTCTTCTCAGTGATAAAGACTAACAAAACAGCACACAGGAGTCGCCTCACTGATGAGCACCTGCAATCCATCCTGAGAATCTCCACAACACAGAACCTCACACCAAACAGAAACGAACTTGTTGCCAAAAAGATGCCAGGCGTCCAGCTCTAAAATGACATATGAGCAAAGACAACTGAATGATTTGATTTGTTATTGCTGAAAGGAACACATTTTATTTATATTTCCAGGTTTTGTTATGCAGCATGTTCATATTTGAATTTGTATAATTTTGACAGGATATATTTTTATGGAGAGCAAAATCTTTTGGGATATTTAAAATCTAAGTTTATTTTTATATAAAATTACATAAGAGTAAAGAAATTTGAATGTTTGTTCTTTTAATGTTTACTTTATTTCTAACTTGTATAATTTAGACAGGATATATTTTTATGGAGAGCAAAATATTATAAGTTGTTTAAGGTTTGAGTTGATTTATTCAGGAATAATATTCCTGTCTGTTTTACCATTCCTACCAAAGATATTTCTGTCGACTAAATAAAAATTCCTTCTATTTAAAATTTAAATAGAACTTGAACAAATACGATAGTTCATAATATCCACAGACTTGCACGTAAGAGCGGAGTTATCCATTTTAACAAGCAGCGTATTGCACTGATCTGAAATAGCTGTGTGTGTATATATGTAGATATGTATGTATATGTATATATATGTTTATATATGTGTGTGTGTATGTATGTATATATATATATATATGTATGTATATATGTGTATATGTATAGATATGTATATATATATATGTTTATGTGTGTGTGTGTAAATATATATATATATATATATATCACTTAAACAATAAAAATGAGTTGTGATTTTGCATGTCTGAACTGAAATTAATTCATTAAGCAAACTGACTGCCTGAGCTGTCTTGATGCAAAATTCTGATACTAACTTTTTTGTATTATGTAAACTTTAGAGTTATACCAGGTGGATAAACAATATTCCATTTCAGCATACTGGATTGTTTTTCTTTTTTTTAACAGGCGCATCTATCCACCTGATGACAAACTAACACTAGAAAAGTATGAGAACCTACTTTCTATTGCTTTTCAAACCTTT
Source organism: Polypterus senegalus (assembly GCF_016835505.1). Taxonomy (NCBI): domain Eukaryota; kingdom Metazoa; phylum Chordata; class Cladistia; order Polypteriformes; family Polypteridae; genus Polypterus; species Polypterus senegalus. Next base: position 62,238,740 of record NC_053167.1, on the reverse strand, counting down.
CTTGCAGGGCGTGCAACATCTCTTCAGAAAGAACTGAATAATCCTCTAAAACGGATGAAGGCATGTATCAATTAATGAAACTGTGTATTCTGATATACAAAAGCATACTGTATGTTTATTGTTTTCTTCAAGCATATTAGTGGTATTTTATTTTTATTTTTTTTAAACTACTTAGCATTTAAGAGGCTTTGAGAATTTTAAATTATGGTACATTACTTATCTTAATATGCTACAAAATTATACTCTATGCTTAGAAAATAGTATGCAGGAAATTGCAACCAGGATATAGACAGGAAGGATATCACAGGAATGCAGTCTAAAAACAGGGGTCAGAAACCAGGAAAGCAAACAAAAATTGAAACAAAACAGAACCAGAGATATTAAACAGATGTAATAATCAAAGTAAGAGTTCTTAACACTAAATTCTATGTGAAGCTCCTAATAGCTTCCGTTAATATTAAAGGTGTCTTTCAAAAAGACATCCAGTTCACAGATGGCGGAAGCTGTGTTCCACCATCTTATATAGGTGGAGCCATGATGATAAGATACCTCACGTCAGCAAATATAGACGTGACTATGAAAAGATTATGCTAAAATGATGAAGACCATCCTGGAAACAGAACACAAATAGTGTCACTAAAATGGCATTAAAATAATTCAAAAAGTACAAAAAAGCTAATTATATGTATGCCAAAAGAGGAAAAGTAAATACTAGAAATGCCAAAAAACAAAATACAAGATTGAGGTGAAATAATTCTTAAGTTCAGCCCTGGGGACCTACTATAGCTGCAAATTTATGTTCCAAACAGTTTCAAAATTAGTGAGTCATTTTCTTTCTAATTAATCTTATTGTTTGATTAATTGGTGTTCTTTTCTTCTATTATTCTGCATTTAGAAAAGCACAGTAATGTGAGATTAACATTTATTTGGAAATTAGAAATATTTGTACTTTTTAAATAACTTTTTAAAATCAAGCGGGGTCATTTTTGCTAAATCGCTTGTAATTTGACCTCTCCAAATTAGAATCATTGCTGTTATTGAACTATCTGGAGTATAAACACGTTTGGTCTCTTTGTAAAGGTAACATTCTCTAGTTTCAGCCTTAGTAGTCAGAATCATTGTAGGTGTGACTGATCAAAAGTTATGCACATTAGAACTCACAGAAAAATGAATTTTTTGTTCTCGCCTAAGTTTTTTTGTGAAAATAAAGGCCTCTATAGCTGCAGTAGGTAGGTGGGGACAGAAACACACTATGTACCAACAGAATAACTTGTTGACTACTCACATTTCAAATTTGAAAAGAATACCTGTAAAAATGACATTTTTATACCAGTTTTTATGTGGGCATGTCCAGGTGCTTTTTAGAGGGACCTATGGTTTATCCATTATCCACATTTTGGAACGTATGTTAAAAGTGTAATAACTTTTGAATGCTTCAACCCACATATATCAATGAGGGCTCTACTGAAAGCTTACACCTAAAGGAATCTATATCTACACACAGTGTCACTCTATTAGTTATGGAAATTCATATTCCATACTAAAAACAATAAAATACACATTTCAATATAAAATTAGTCAAAACAAGTCTTATGGGCCAAAAAATATATATATTTTATTTTTACTTTTTTTAATAAAATGCACACAAACTATATACATTTTTATAAACTGTTACAACACAGCTCAGCGTTTTCCATGTGCCACTGATTGTAGCAATCCCTAGCTGGCAGAAAGCACAAGGCGTGTCACATGTCGCTCTCTGCCTCAGACATATCCATTGTCCGATTGAAAATTGTGACGCCGCGTACATTTGTCTACGACTTAATCGAGAGTGTATTTATGTTTATCTGTACGTTTATCCATATTTAAAATGCGAAAAAACTAGGTGAAATCACAATAAACAACCACGCACCAAGTCTGCAGACTGGCACAAATGCCAGCTTCGCGCAGCTCCAATCGGTTTTGTTTACAAGTTGGTATGGCAAGTTACATATCAGCATGCTCAGCTGCTCATTGGCTGTAAGTTTGGAGTGTCACTCACAGCGTCCAATCAAACTGGTCGATTCTACCAGGGTTTGGAGTTGTGCGTCATCGTTCAGCTGTCTGTGACACTCGTTGGCTATACGAGGTGCCAGTCACCCCCCAGACCCCTCATAATTGGCCAACTAAGGTGTCAATCAGAAGCTAACACTTCCATGTAACATGCTTTAGCATGGTTATTGCCGATAGAAACAAATTACGTCTGATATGACCAATAGAAATGAAAAAAAATGTCGGAGCTAGTCTCGAGTTAAAAAACGTTTTCTGGAGTTTTTGTCCCTTTGAGGATCTATCGTGCGTTTTGGACCTAATCGTTTTACTGGATTATATTCCCTGGAGCCTTACGGACAGAATGAGATCAATACTGCTTGGAAATATTGATGTTTGACTTGCAGAAAGAGCCTTCAAAGGTAGTCAAGGTAGGAAAAGTCAGCTCTTAAAAGTATTTACTTCTCTGTAAAAAAGGATTTAGTGTTAGTGCTGTGGTTGTTGTGTGTCAAAATGGTTTATATCATCGGAAAGACGAGACTCTGAATTTTCATTTGATGTGTAGTATGTCGAGGTGCATGACAGAGGGGCATGTACACATGGCTGTGACATGATTGTGACGTCGTCCAATCGTCGTTATGTACCGGGACCGGTATGTGTGCATGTTAAGGGGTTAAATAACTTTAAAATCTTACTTATTTTTTGCATTTGTTTAATTCAGCTTTTTCCTGTGGAGTTTGCACCCTTAATTCTGTCCTAATAATGACAAATAATGATGTGTTGTATAAAAACCAAGGCAAATGGTATTGAATGCCAAAAGGATACAGCACACCCACTAACTGATTATTTGAACAAAATACTACTTAAATAACCAGAACACTTGGGGGCATTCCACAAAGCACACTTATGAAATCAAGACAGCTGAGTAAGCCTTGCTTGAATAGGCCTTATCTTACAATCAAGCTGAGTAGGTTCAACGAAGGCAAGCATTTCTTGTGAACTCAACAGAACCTTAGGGAACCATGATTATGTGCACACTTAAGGTTTTTAAAAATCCTCAAATCACGATAGTTCACAACATCCATCATGACTCAATAAGCACAGAGGAGAGTGTAACATTTACAGATTTAATGTCTGTGATGTACTGTGTTAGGTAAATTGGAAGTATAGGGTGCTATGGGATAATTTGGAGGAGTTTTATTTAATTGTTATAAAATTAAAGAACATGTAACAGTGCTGGACGTTTCAGCAGCTAAACAATAAGTAATATATTATATTGAAATATAATAACACAAAAAAGGACATGCATTTTTTATTAAGAAACCGAGAGATGCTGTGTGGCAATCTGTAGCAGACTGATGTGGTTCTGAATTTGGGTGTTGCATAATTAAATAATAATTTTATTATTTTTATTAAAAGATAGTTTCCTTTGAATTGCCTAGTCTAGTTTGTGAATGTCAAACACTTAAAATTATTGTGTATTCATTAACAATATGAACTTGTCACAAACTGAAAATTATATACAAGAACATGCATAAGAACTGCTAGAATATACATTTATATGCAAATATATATTGTGCATTTAGCAACCAAAAAAAAAGATGCTGCTTCTGCCACTGTTGAAGGGGGAGTGGGGGGCAACTTTGAGCAGAATAACTGATTGTACAATACAACCAGCCATGCACATCAATGTCATTTCAAAGCACTTACCTGTACATTGATGATATGGAATGATTTATATTTTACATAGTCGGACTCTAATGAGCTTGGCGGTAACATTATGTGCCTATGACATTTGAGAAGCAAGAACATTATCAAGTATCACTAATAAAACTTTGGATAAATGCTTTTTACATAGGTTTAATCATCAGGTAAAAGCCTCCTTGATTGTGTAATGGCCAGGAAAACAACTTTACCTTAAAGGATACTCTGTGAATTCAAGGATCGATGCATTGGCAACACCGTGCATATTAACACAAGATGGAATCAAACACAAGTTGATGCAGTTTGCACAGTGGTTGGGCATTTTCTGTTCTGAGCTTACTTCACAATGTATGGCTTTAACAAATTGGCATTAAAAGTTGGGTTTTACAAATATGTGGTTGTCAAGAAATTCTAAGGGGTCTGTACTGTGCTTTAACAATCCTTGATGCTTGACTATAGAGTAGTCAACAGGTCAGCACCTACTGTATAAATATATGGAGACACTTGTGAGGGAGGTCCTGTGCTCCTCCTTGACCACTCAAGACCTCACCATGGCATCAAATTTTAATGCAGACTATTTTCAATTGTACCTCATACCTGGTACATGAACTGCCCAACCCCATCGAAATTCCAGCTCCCTCAATGTATTGTAGTATTGGAAAACTGTCTTGTTTGGTGAATTTATTTCTAACTTTTAGGTTTTGTAATCTAGGAATTGTAAGTAGCTTGTATTTTGCTCTAAGCTCTTGTGATGATGAATATTTTAGCCATATCCTGTAACACTTGTTCATAAACAGTCCCCCAGACTGATGTTTGCTCGATTATGTTGACCTGTTTTGTAAGTGATTTTGGATAAAAGTGTCTGCTAAGCAAATACATGTAAAGGTAAGTGTGCTTTATGGAATACCTTCCTAGAAAAGCATTAGGAGAATCTTCAAAACCAAAATATGAAAACAGCTACCTGCAAATCACCCCATGTAACATACATAAATGCTTGCTAGAAGCAATAAACATTTAGAAACCTAGTTTTGTAATTTCTGGATTGACACAAGGATTGACACCAGACAAAGCATATCAACCAGGGAAATAATGGTTTGCTTAAATAAATAGGAGTTCAATTAAACTCAGACGTTAGATGGGATGAAAACCTCCAGCCATAGTTGTCCTCCAGGGCTGAACCTGAGAACCACTGGTTTAGTTCATTGGTTTAGTATTTTAGGTATATTGTGAATTTCTAACTTAGGGATTATATGAAATGAAAATTGATTTACTGACAATTTCAAAATTATGTCTTTCTTACACATATTTGACTTTTAGACTTCTCTTAAATGTGTGTGTTCTCTTAGGAGCTTTAGGAATTAGTGCATTCTTTTCAGGTCACAGAGTTATTTTTAAAAAGTCTTGCCTTCTATTTAGCAAATTTGCTGTATAATCAAGTTAAGAACATTTTTTTCATCTTAAAAATATTTTTTCCTTTATTGAAACATAAAAATCAATAATAATAATCTATGAAGTTCACACATAAAGCTTTTTTTTCTTTAATATTACTATTTGTAGGAGGAAGACATATTAGATCTCCTGGAGCAGTGTGAGATAGATGATGAAAAACTCATGGGAAAGTCAACAAGGCAAAAAGGGCCTAAGGTATAAGACTATTTATTGCTTCACATTTGTTGCTTTACTGCTTAATCACTTAAAGCAGCTCAACATGAAGTCTGGTTTTTCTGCCTAATTAATGTCGTTTTTGAAACATGATACAATGACTGTTAGATTAAGCAGTGTTGGAATCTGTCTGCTTCTTGCATTCATTTATAGTCCTTATCAAAATATAATCGCTGTACTTACTGTATATACTTATCATTTGTGCTTGTCAGTAGAATATGTGATGATTTTAGGAACCTTGTTGATTGATATAGATTGTAAATTAAAATAGTTTGAATACTCATTGTGCAATTATTTGTTTGAGGTTTAAGTCAAAAACTAAAATCTTTGAATTAAATTTTCCTTGCTGGCTTAGTTATTGAAGAGCTACAAATTCTCAGCTGCATTACTTTGCTTCAGTATAACTTTAGAATCTGTTACTGTAATGCATGTCATTGCTTTTTATCTGAAGCTGGAATGTTACCGACTTTAAAATATTTAAGTTACTGTATACTGAGGGAATGTTTTAAATCTAAAATATTAAAAATGCATAGATATACGGTGTGTGAATCTGCAAGTTCATAGTAGGGGTTTATTCTACATTTTTTGTCAAAATGTCTTTGTATCTTTAACCTACTTAACTTATAATTTCAGCAATTGTGCTCAATGCCAGAGACTACTCAGACACCAAAGAAGCAAAAGGAGTACAGCAGTAACAGTAGTTGTAACAACAGCAGTTCTTCAGCCTCAGAGGAAGAATTTGAAAATGAAGACATATTAGAGAAACAAGAAAAGAAAGTTTCATATGACCTTGAAGAAGACAAGAATAAATCACCTGAACGGTCCAGTAAGAGCGAACATTTTTGTCTTTAATCATTTAATTTATTATTACAGTGGTAACAAAAAATCCAGAAGAGAAGTGTTTAAAGTATTGAATTGCACTTTAGAGAAGTCAAGAGTTCAGATTTCCTTTCTTTTCTCTTAAGTTTTATATGGTGACATTTTCTGGATAGTTAATGCATCATATAGCACCATTTGTATAACACTAAACATTTCTCTGCATTATATGGCACAACATAACTTTAAATTAAAAACATAAGTATTTAGATCGTGAAATATTTCATAAAAATGTTACTTCTTTTCAAAACGGAGTGCTTCTTTTGTATGAAGCTCTTTTAAAAGGCATATATTATGCTTGTAGGATCATTTGACTTTCATGAGAAAATGTATTTCTGCACAACTGGAAACAAAAAGTTCATGTAATAGGAAATATGCATCTGGCACCGGTAAAATACATTATTGAGTAAATGTATTGTCAGGCCTAGTCTGTGTACCACATAGCTATGTGCTCGGTACAAGACCATTTCCCTACAACACACAACTGAACATTCACAGCAGTATTTGTATTTTAGGTTCTATAAGGTCGTAACATAAGAATCATGTAATTTATTTTTTTTTTGTTTTCCCATTTGTGTATCCAACATCTGTGAATGTGCCATAATGTTTAATATTTCTAGAAATGTAGAGTGAAAAAGTGGCGACAAGTTTAAAAACCCCTCACTGTGAAATTTACAGAGTAAAGCCTTTGTGTTTCAGGAAATAAAAGTCATTTAGATTACATCTTTAGAAACAATGTTATCTAAGATTAACACAAGAGTTTAGCAGTGAATATCTGGGAATATTACAGGGAGTTGTTAACTGGTGAGACTAAACTAGTTTCATTTGTGTTGCTCATCGATTATATTCTACATCTGCATTCATCTGTTTGTGTTGGCAGCTTAAGCTGATGTCTAGCCGTATTTCAGATGTCAGATTTGCCAGCCACAGTCTCTGATCACATCACCAGACCATGACAATTAATATAACTGAAAATTTCTGCCCAAGTCACATTTACTGACTGAGTGCTGACTTTCCAGTACAAATGTGATAGCCAATAATATGCTACCCTGAAGAATCTGGTGATATTTGAAGGCTTAACAGGTACAGCAAGTTCAGACGCAGTCTCTGCCTTTTTTTTTTCTTTCTGTTTTAGTCCATAAAAAACACAAGACATGAGAAACACCAGCCTTTGTTCTGTTTGTGAAGTACAAAACAGGCATGTTCTTTATTCCTTGTCACTATATTTTATGGTCTGTACTTCTGGATGAGCATTCAATGGTTGTCAGCTGTCAAGCACAACCAAAATCTAAAGCCAAAATCAAAGCTGTTTGATTTTTATCAGAGCGAGTTGCAGACTAATTGGAGTGAGTCTCTGGGTATGTCACATCAGTAGACTAGTTTCATGGGACTGCCTCCACCTCTCTAAGCAAATAAAGGCTAGATCAGTCACTGGAAAAATTGTGTAATCTGATATGGACTTTAGACAGATTTCCTCAGCATACAGCTTACTGGACTGGATTGTTTGTTATGAGGTTATTGTTGGTTTTGTTCATTAAATGCTTATTTATCTTCTCAACTTTTTTCTTATCATTATAGGTACAGTGCTGAAATAATCTAATTTATTTAAGGGGTTTATTTTTGAATGTGATGTATAATTTGACACTAGTATAAAGCATTGATTGTTACAACTTTCTCGACCAGTAGGAATAGAAAATAAGAAAATGAAAAAATGATGTGGTATACTGTTAAATCACTGCTGGTTTATCCAAATTAAATTAGTTTTAGGGAGATACAAGTACAGTACATGGTATTAAAAGAGCCTATTGGAAATGATTCTTGATTTTTTATTCTTAGGAATTTTGTTTATTTATATTCAGCATTGTTCATTTTATAAGGGTTACATCAGTTCAGTGCCATCTTGTTCACTCTACTTCGTGCTGCTAATGCTACTAGCACTGCTATCATTGCCACTTTCATTTTGTGTTTGTCTTTCATGGCCTCAGCCATATTTTTTTCGAGTTACTATGGCCATTGCTGGTGTGAACTGGATGCTGTGTAGCACCCGACTCGGCACAGATTGACACAGAAGCATGTGTAAAAACACACAAGACTTTTATTTTTCTTCAGCTGGAGGGCACGTCTTCCTCGTGAACCCCCCAACCACAACACACTCCCAAAAGCACTTAAATCACAGAACAAACACTCTTCCTGTGGCACCACCACTCCTCCGCGGCAATCTCATCCTCTTCCTCCCGATTCTGGCCCTGAGTGGTGGTTGCCGGTCCTTTTTATAGCCCACCTGGAAGTGTTCCAGGTGCTTGACCACCTGGTTCCAATTGCACTTCCAGGTGGGGCTGAGGAGTTGTCCAGCTGGGCTGTGGAATCCATATAGCACCCCCTGGCATCCACCCCAGCTGCCAACCGGGCTGTTGAGGTCTCCAACTGCCATGGAGCCCTGCGGGAGGTTGAGGCATTACCACCGGCCAGGGAGGCTGCCACCAAGAGTCCCATGGGATGTGTTGAGTTGCCCATGGTTGCTCCTCCGGAACATATGCAGCAGGGGCGTCCCAGCCAGGCATGGAACCTGGCCAGCCGCCACACTGGTCATTGCCTGTCTTTCCTAAATAAATTAATAGATCTGAGATATTACTAAATCTGTAGTTCTGAATTTTTCACAGGCAAGGAATGGCCAATGTGAAATCACTCAACATCAAAACATCATGGTAGATTTGGTCTTGTCCGTTGCGAGAGATGGACGTCTGAAGCAGAGCTCCGCTGGCAGCAGTGTTATTTTTTGTAATATCTTCTTATTATCCTGAGATATCCTGTATTTATCCAACCTGAGGGGCACTACTACAGTATATGCAAGCATATATACACATGGCCAACAAGAAAGGGGTTCAGAAAGAAATGAAAACTAAAGCTACATCCAAGCTCAGATCGGCAAGCTCAAGTTCAAGCTCAAGATATGGCCTTTCAGAGACTGACCTGGATCAGATGGGCGAAAGCCCAGACTTCTCAGGACCACAGTCCGCTACATCGTCTCCGGCTGAGATCGAAATGGGGAGCAAATGTACGAGTGCGAGTGACGCAGGTCACAATAGCTCGCCGATTGGAGAAGATCATCTGAAACTGGAAAAGGCCTTGCAGTCCGCGCTCTCAACTACTTCACGTGAGCCAGGAACACCGGCTGCAATAGAGCCCACAGCCTCACCTGCGGTGCACGAAAGCAGAAATGATCTGTCTGAACTGAAGGTGATGATCAATGAGCTCCAGCAAGCTCAAGCTCAAGCAGAGCTCAAGCAAGAGATAAATAAAGATATAAAGAAAAGCGATAAGGCAAATGAGAAGGCAAGGGAAAAAGCAAAGAAGCTGCAACAGATGCAGCAGCAGGATAATAAAGACTTGGAGGAATGCATATGTATTCGCTTTGAGGCAGTCTTTAAAGATATGGTGGGTAAAATTGAAGAGCACATTCAGGAAACCTCATCTAAACTGAGCACACTTGCTGATCAGCTGGAGGATGTCAAGGAGACATTCACGACTCGGATTGAATCAGCCAAAAATCTAGCTGCCAGTGCTGAAGAAAAAGCAACAACTGCCAGCTCCGAATGCAAAAAACTTGAAGACAGACTTGCTGCTTTAGAAGATGGAAGCAGAAGGAATAATATTAGAATTGAAGGTCTACCTGAGAATCGAGAAAGTCCAAACCCAGTGAAATTTGCAGCTGAACTATTTTCTAAAATAATTGGAGAGGACTTTAAAGCAGATTCTGAGATATCAGCTGCTTATCGCGTACGCGGATCAAATACCGTTAGACCTAGATCTTTTATTATTCGCTTCGAGAGATTATTATTTAAGATAGAGGTGATGGCACTCCTCAGACACAAGCAAGAGATTATATATGAAAATAACCACATTCATATCTTCCCTGATTTCTCTCCAGCAACACCTATTAAATGTGCAGCCTTCTATAACATCAAACAGCGGTTACGGCAAGCCAATGTCAAATACAGCCTCTTGTATCCTGCCAAACTGAAAGTGAACTGTGTGAAGTGGGGTCCAGCCTCATGTGGGGAGGTAAAATGGGAGGGTGGGGGGGGAGAGAAAGAGAGCAGGCTATATCTATATCTAATCTATCCTTTTACTCTTTATAATTATAACTACCAACGTAACAATAGGCTGCATGGCAATAACTCTTGGGGAAATAGGAAATTAAGGTTAAAGCTGTCTCACTTCCAGTTAAGACTATAAAATGACATCAAAAATTCAAAATCAATGTCTCCATGATGGGACAGTTGACTTTGTGAGCTGGAATGTTAAAAGGCCTGAATCACGAATTAAAGAGAAAGAAAGTACTCTCTCACTTAACAGGTAATAGTATTTTTACAGGAGACCCACTTGCTAAGCAAGGATCAGTTCCGGCTGCAAAAGAACTGGATTGGCCAAATGTTCCATTCTAGCTTTACAAAGAAAACTAGAGGTGTGGGAATTCTCATACAAAGAACAGTCTCATTTGTAGCATCAGATGTAGTATTGGATCTTGAAGGGAGATATGTGATGGTCATCTGTAACTTATCTAACTGTAAAATGATTTTGATAAATGCTTATGCACCTAATGTTGATGATAAGGAATTTATACAAAATTTATTTGCATCCATTCTCAATGTGAACACTCATAAAATTATAATGGCTGAGGACTTTAAATGTGTTTTAAATGCACTCTTAGATAGGACTTCTATCACAGGGGGGATGACATCTAACACTGCAAAGATAATTACAAAGTTTATAACTGATCACAACTTATCAGCCCCCTGGAGGTTTTTAAACTCAAACTCAAGAACATATTTTTTCTACTCACCAGTACATTATTGCTACTCAAGAATTGATTATTTCTTTATAGATAATAATTTCTTGCCTAGGATTAAATCTTGCAAATACGATGCTATTGTTATTTCTGACCATGCCCCTCTGATCTTGAAGCTAAAGTCATTATGCCTCACACACTCACCTTGCAGATGGTATCTCAACCCGCTTCTATTAGCAGACGAGAATTGTACAGAATTCATATCCAAACAAATCAGTATCTTCCTAGAGACAAATACATCCTCAGAGATTTCTGCAGGAATACTCTGGGAAACTCTTAAGGCCTTCTTAAGATGACAGATTATTTCATATCTCCATCCATCCATTTTCCAACCCGCTGAATCCGAACACAGGGCCACGGGGGTCTGCTGGAGCCAATCCCAGCCAACACAGGGCACAAGGCAGGAACCAATCCCAGGCAGGGTGCCAACCCACCGCAGTATTTCATATCTTTCCATCCATCCATCCATCCATTTTCTAACCCGCTGAATCCGAATACAGGGTCACGGGGGTCTGCTGGAGCCAATCCCAGCCAACACAGGGCACAAGGCAGGAACCAATCCCAGGCAGGGTGCCAACCCACCGCAGTATTTCATATCTTTCCCACAGAAATAAATTAGAAACCAAGAAAGTATCAGAGCTAAGAAGCGAAATTACTAGAATAGATGAAGAACATGCCTGGCTTCCAAGCGAGGCTCTACATAGGAAAAGGCAGGCTCTGCATTCAGAACTAAACCTCTTGACAACTAAAGAAACTGAACAACTAATTTATAAATCCAGACATCATTACTATGAACACGGAGAGAAAGCTAATAAGCTTTTAGCTCAACAAATTCACAAGCAAGAAGTCCTTAACGCAATCCCTGTAATCACCAACACGAACGGAGACAAAATCATCGAGCACAGAAATATAATGCACACATTTAGAGACTACTATAAATCCTTATATTCTACAGAGTTTAAAGAAGACAACACACAATCTAATGCATTTCTGGATACATTACAGATACCACAAATAGACACTTTTAGGGCGTAGGAACTCAATAAACCTCTGGCGTTATCAAAATTACTAGATGCTATAAAGTCACTTCAAGGTGGGAAAGCAGCAGGCCCTGATGGCTACCCTGCAGAATTTTATAAGAAATTCTCCGCTCAGCTAGCTCCCCTCCTATTAGCAACATTTACAGAAGCCAGAGACAATCAAACTCTTCCTCAAACATTTTGCCAAGCATTAATCACATTTTTTCCTAAACCAAATAAGGACTTATTACAATGTGCATCATACAGACCAATTTCACTTTTGAATAATGATGTTAAAATACTCTCAAAATCATAGCTAGAAGGATGGAGAAAGTGCTCCCTTCGGTAATATCACAAGATCAAACTGGATTTATCAAGGGTCGACACTTATCTTCAAATCTTGACGCCTGTTTAATGTAATATACTCACCAACTAAGTCAAACACCCCAGAAATATTATTATCATTGGATGCAGAAAAAGCATTTGACATGATTGAATGGAAATACCTTTTTACTACATTGGAGAAATTTGGGTTTGGCCCGAACATTTGTGCATGGATCAAATACTGTATACCAATCCAGAAGCTTCAGTTTGCATCAACAACATTTGTTCAGACTACTTTAAACTAGAGTGTGGTACCAGACAAGGATGCCCCTTGTCACCACTGCTGTTTGCAATCGACACTGGCAATACACTGTCGAAATGCTGATCAGATAAAGGGGATTATCAGAGAGGGACTGGAACAGAAAATTTCTCTCTATGCAGATGATATGGTACTGTATATATCAGACCCACAAAATTCTGTGCCTGCAGTCTTAACAGCACTCACAGAATTTCAAAAGATCTCTGGTCTCAGAATTAATCTGAATAAAAGTGTACTCTTTCCAGTGAATTCTCAAGCATATAATATTAGATTAGACACCCTACCTTTTATCATTGCAGAACAGTTTAAATACCTAGGGTAAACATCATAAGTAAACATAAAGCTCTTTATCAACAAAATTTCGCCGTCTGCATGGAGAAAATTAAACAAGACTTGCATAGATGGTCAACCCTTCATCTCACTCTAGCTGGAAGAATTAACACTGTTAAGATGAATATTCTTCCTAAGCTCCTTTTTATTTCAAAACATTCCAATATACATAATAAATCATTTTTAAGCAATTAGATTCAACAATAACCTCATTTATTTGGAACTCAAAACATCCACGTATCCAAAGAGCGACCCTACAAAGACAAAAGGCAGAAGGTGGCATGGCTCTACCTAACTTCCAGTTTTATTACTGGGCAGCAAACATACAAGCTATAAAAACCTGGACACAAATAGATGAACATACACAGGCTGGTCCACAATAGAAGTAAAATCCTGCAGTACTTCTTTATATTCCTGCTCTGTGCCCCAATAAATGCAAGTTATCGGCAATATACTAATAACCCAATTGTGCTTCACTCACTCGGAATATGGAACTAATGTAGAAAGCATTTAAGATGGAGAAAGCTTTTATCTGTGGCACTTCTGCAAGAGAACCACCTCTTTCAACCTTCAAAACATATGCAGTTTTTAATATCTGGAAAAAATTTGGGATTAACTTGCTTAGAGATCTTTATATAGACAACGTCTTTGCATCCTATGAACAATTACATTCCAAATTTAACATTCCAGCTACACATTTCTTTCACTATCTTCAAATTAGGAACTTTGTTAAACAGAACCTGCCGATTTTCCTCATCTTGCACCTTCATCCATGCTGGAAAAAATATTGCTCAATTTCAAGGACTCAGACACCATCTCTGCAATATATAAAATTATTTTACAGTCCCTCCTTTCAAAGATCCAAGAGGACACTGGGAAAAAGATCTCTCAATTAATATATCAGAAAATGAGTGGAAAATAGCAATGCAGAGAATTACTCGAGCTCCATATGCGCAAAGCATACAATTATTCAACTCAAAATTATATATCGAGCACATCTGTCTTGCTTAAAATGTTTCCAGGGCAAGATCCAAGCTCCGAACGCTGCAATCAAGTCCCAGCCTCACTGGGTCACATGTTTTGGGCCTGCACCAAATTAACATCATTCTGGACCAAAATTTTTAATTACCTTTCAGACAGCCTTGGTGTCACAATCCCTCCTAACCCATTAACAGCTGTGTTTGGGTTCTTCCAGATGGGTTTAAAATGGAGAAGGACAAACAAACTGTGATTACATTCACTACAATTTTGGTACGTAGACTTATTTTGCTAAACTGGAAGAATCCTAACTCTCCTCTTCTAATTCAGTGGGAAACTGATGTTTTATATTATTTGAAATTGGAAAAAATCAAATACTCAGTTAGAGGATCTGTACAGATTTTTTTCAAAACATGGCAGGATCTAATCAGTAATATTTTAGAATAAGCTCTTAAAGCACAGAGGAAGCAATTATTTCTGTATTTCTTTTTCTTCTCCATTCATCTCTATTGGCTTATCAAACTCATCAATTTAGGTATGTTTACAAGCCTTAAGTTTTACTCCGTTGGCCTTGCTCTCTCTCTCTGAGGGGTGGGGGTCGATTTGCTGTCAATCCTACTTTTTGTAAAAATTGATTGATTTGTATGGAATGATTTCAATAAAATTAATAAAATTTCAAACAAACAAAAAAAAAACAAAACATCATGGTAGTTTTAAATTCCTGTATGGATTGCCAGCCAGAAATAACAATAACCGAAAAAAAATACTAAACACTACAAAAGCACAAAGATTTTCAGCCTGGTATGTTTGATTGTTACACTTAAAATGATTACAGAATATTTTTAAATAATGGTTGAGATTCTGAGCTGTGGGAACTGCAATCCAAAATCAACATAACCTTTGTTTTAAAATCACCTTACAATGTAATATGAATTCATATGAATACCATATTTCAGTTGCTCTGAATAAACAAACTATCCATCCATTTTCCAACCCACTGAATCCAAACACAGGGATCTGCTGGAGCCAATCCCAGCCATCACAGGGCACAAGGCAGGAACCAATCCCAGGCAGGGTGCCAACCCACCGCAGGACACACACTAGGGCCAATTTAGAATCGCCAATCCACCTAACCTGCATGTCTTTGGACTGTGGGAGGAAACTCATGCCGACATGGGGAGAACATGCAAACTCCACGCAGGGAGGACCCAGGTCTCCTAACTGCGAGGGAGCAGCGCTACCACTGCGCCACTGTGCCGCCCTAAACAAACTATTAAAGTTTAAAATTTTACATACATAATGAAAAAACTATGTGCTGCAAATGCAAGACATTTATTGATAGGCTTCTTTTTTGACTGCTTACATTAACTTTCTGGCTTGTCAACTTATACATCATTCAGATGTGATAGTTGTACAGTATTATGCTATGTGAAATACAGTAGGTGTTATTATAACTGTGCCAGAATCTCTCACCTGATAGTCTGTTAATGTGACTTCTTATAGCATTTGTTGTACAAACTAGGAGTAATCACTGAAAATGGTTTTGTAATATAGTTGCTGAACTCTAAGGTCATGTGAAAAGACAATTTCCATTCCGTTTCCGTCAGTTGAGTGTGTTAAACATGTTTTGGCTACTAATGTGAACTAATGTTAGATGAGGTTTTAAAATTCTAAATTATCATCAGTATTTTTATCCTTGCTGGATTAATCAGATTGAAACACTAATGAATAAATGTTCAGGCATAAAAACAGCTTTGCAAAAAAACAATATACTACCATCCACACATTTTTAAATCAATTGAATAGAAAGACAATAAACAGAAAATAATTTAAATGTGTTTATCTACTTGATTTGGAACATGTAAAATCTTGGCAACAAACAAAATGCTTCATTGACTGGCTTTCACCTAAAAATGGTCTGGTCTGATCCTGGTCAAATGATATCGGAAGAGATGCATCTTCCATTTTTGTTTACGTTGTTCAACAACCTCACTTGGTTCTTATGATCCCCTGCACACTTGTTTCCGTATGACACAGTCATTGAGCTTATAAAACACTGTCACGTGTGTATTTACCTGTTTATTCCACATTTTATTAGTCTAAGAAAATGAAACCAACATTAAAGGTTCTTAACAATGTTGTTAGTACAAATTTCTAAGATCACTTTTTCTGATATATTATATGAAGACCCATAAACCCTGACATCATGATGGTGTTGAGTGCTGCAGTCTAGGAAGCACTACGTAAAAGAAGCAGAAATGATAAGTTGCTCTGTTAATGTTTTGATAATCGCATTAGCATAGGTGCTGAGTAGGTGGCATATGTCTAGAGTGCCAGTGATGCCATTTCATTCAATCCCACATCCATATTTACATACTGTTAATTCTGTCTCTGTGTATTCACCATGATGGTCAGTACCTGGTTATCATTCTTTTCACTGAAACAATCATAATTTTTATTTATATTGACCCTGCCAAGGCTTACAAATATCATGTTTAATGCGCTTTTTTATTAAGGTTTTATATCAATTTTTAGGGACTAGTATGACTTTCTTTAATGGCATTTTTTTTTCTTGTGGTATTTCAAATATCATTTATTAGCTTATTTAAAAACATTAACCCTGCCATTCATCATGTGCTGTATGATTTTACTAAATCAAAATATTTGATTAAGAACACAGCTGACTGTTCCTGCAGAAATTCATCTCTACTCAGAGATTTTCACTTTGCTGATCACATCTTAAACATCCAATGTTGTAAATAATTGGGAGGTTACACAAGTGTTGTACCTCAAATTCCCCTTTTGGGGCTTCACCAGTGCTATGTAACAAAAGTCAACCAATAAATGAAAACACTAGATAAAAGAATAGTTGTATTTAAAAAGAACTATACCAAAAATGACATTCTAATGTATGCAGTGTTCCTAGTAAACTCCTCTTAGTTTAGATGTGCATTACTTTATTTGAGCAATGGTCAGCTTGATGATAAAAGAAATGCAAAGATCAGTCATGTCTTCAGTTTTTCTTTTTTGTGCCCACTTTTTACCACCAGACAGTCAATACGCGGTTATGTGACATCTAAAACTGGGATGAGTGCCTCTAGAGTGTTTCTTTGATCAAATCGGCATGTCTACTATGACCCTCAATGTTGCTTGATGCACAATTTGATTGTGTTTGTGAGCTCCAGCTTATGGTAATTACAAAGGGATGAAACTTTTATGCTGCTCGTGGGCTTAAACATTTTATTTGACTTGTCAGCTTTGACTTAGGGACATATGATGTGCATCATTGAGGAGGCCATCTCTCAGGCAATTAAACTTTATTTTAAAGTACAGTGCTATTAACACTATTATAAAACTGCAAATTCTAGTTACAATTACTTTTAGGTTTTTTTTGCACTTTATGAGCTGTATTATTAATATTATTATAAATTATTTAATAGTCCTTCAGCTGTAAGACTCCTGTTCAATATTGCTTGCAAACCGTTTGTCCTTAGTTTAATGTCTCCTATCTTGTCTTGTCTTTGCTAATTCATTCTTAAGTTAAAAGTTCTCATGCCAGGTTGTGAACAGTGCCAGTGATGGTGATAAAAAAATCAGAAAATACTTTGACACCAATCTGCAACAAAAAATAGCCTAATGGAAATAACTCTCTTTCTATTATAACTATTTCTGTGTACCTATTTTATGCTCTAATTCCTGACTTCCTGTTACATATACAGTATGCTGTCTTTGATAAAAAACCTCGGATGTTAACATACCCAGTCCTCTGGTTCTTTTTGATGTTATATACAATACTTTGTTAATCCCCGAGGGGAAATTTTCTTTTCGCATGACCTTTAGGGTTCAAAGCACAGGGCCAGCCATTGTACAGCACTCCTGAAGCAATTTTCAGGTTAAGGGCCTTGCTCAATCCTATGCCGGACAGTTTATGGTTTATAATAACATATCATATGACACGAAACTTCAAAAAGCAATATAATATTGTACAAGGAACAAATACCCCATCATACACAGAAAAATGATTATTGAAAAAGAGAATTTATCAGTATTCTTTTCTCTTTCAATTGCACATCCAACTCTTGAGGCCCATTTATAAAAGATCAAATCTCTTTGAAAAACAATCATTCATGTAAGTTTTCCTAGCAAATATGAGTATAATCTTAGTCTTTATTGTTTAACACTGCTGATTGCTGTGAACATTGATGCCAACATTTCAGTGACCATGAAAAGAGTTTTTTTAAGTCCTTGATGATTTATTTGTAGATGCACTGTCCCATTGTGGTATGGCCATACCTGAAACTGAATATTTTTATTTTGCATTAGTGAATAGCTCATCATTCTGTTTTTTTGTCAGACATGCATTGACAACTGTATTGAAACTTTCTGTCTGTTGTAAAGGTGGCTTTTAACATTCAAAAAACCATTTCACACATTTCATATTATTCATATCATTCATCTATGTAAAGCAATTTAATATATTTTTTTTATTTATACATTATGTTGAGTACAATGGTTTTAATTTGAACTGCACATTCATTTTAAAAATAGGGAACAATTATTCTGTAATTTAGTTGGATTTTATGAAATCAAAGAATTGTATAGCTTAATTTTTTAAATAATTGCTACTCCATAAGATCCATATTTCCTGGTATGTAGAATTAAAATAGCTACATCAAAACCAGTTATTAAATTCAAGGCCATTCAAAAGCCTAATCATTTGTTGTAAACTGCAATCACTATAATATTGAATTTATTTACTTTTATGTTTGAATCAAATGATGTCAGCAGAAAAAATGCTGGTACTGTATTCTTGTAGGCTACATGCAGTCATGGCCAATTGTATGTGTAATGGTAATATTTTCAAATGTTTTGAATAGAACCAAAATTTACACTCTGAATGCTTACAAAGGAAGTTTGTCTCATATATATACTTGAAGGCCTTGAGTAAGAAAGCTTTGCAATGTTAAAATTTATGGATGGTATTACAAAAGAAGCATAACATGGTTGTATTTTAGGACTCAAATATACAAATGATTTCTTTAAAGTATGTTTTATTTAAACCTATATTTTAAATATATTTATCTTTATTCTGAATACACTTTTAAGTTTTAAAAAATAACTATTTTAATAAATTCATTACTACATATTAATTACGCCTGTTGTTGTATGATTAAAATTACAGTAGCATAACAACAAAAAGGTGGGAAGCAACCCAATATGAGGCACCACAAATGCAAAACTGGGGTTTCAGTATTATGTAAAACCAGCCAAGACTGTGACTAATGGTAAAGTTATATTGAAAGGCATTCATTTACTCTTCAGAATCTAAACAGAAAATGACATTTCAAGTGACTCCCTGTTAAATAGCCTTTAATTTATGTTATGTTAGGTAGAATACCAGTGGGGACTGGGCGATCTTAAAGCCTCAGAACCCCTGCAGATTTTGTTTTTTTTTTCTCCAACCCCTGGAGTTTTTATGTTATTTTTCTGTCCTCCTGGTCATGGACCTTACTTTATTCTTTGTTACTTTGTATTGCCTAATCTTGTTTTTATATTTTTCTTTTTTCTTTCTTCATCTTGTAAAGCACTTTGAGCTACATCATTTGTATGAAAACGTGCTGTATAAATAAATGTTGTTAACTGTAATATATCATAATGTAATACATTGTTTCTGTACTGAAGACAAATTAATGTTTTGTTGACCATGTTAGTTTAGGAAGGCAGTTCAATTTGCTCTACAATGCACTTTTATTTTCTGACAGCTTTGAGTATTTGTTGGTGAATATGATTAATATTATATGACAATTAATACATACTAGGCTGACCCGCCTTTTAAGGCGACCGACTTTTAAGTTGAGCACTTCTTAAGGCAATTCAATATGTAGATCAATTTGATATTTTATACAAACTCATTAATTTGGTTATATTGCATTTGAGCGGTATTACTTTAATACTCGTAGTTTCTGTTATTTTTGTGATGAAATTTAAACTTTTTTTCTATATTGAGGTCGCCCTTTTGAACCCCCCTGATATTTACTACGCGGAGAAGCATTTGTACTCCATCAACATTAATTATTTCCAGAGACATAATTTTGTCTTATTTTTCCAGCGCATCACGCACAAAAGCAAGGGAACGATGGGAGCACCAGAATTCTGCTCACATCATGTCGCCTGCATCGCAAGCTGCAAGTAGTAAGTCTGTGATAAACGGAATACCGCTATGCTTTCCACTCACGGGATGGAAGGACAATCCCGACCGCTTTTATATAGTAAGAAAGAAGAAGAAGATATCGCACAGTCTGGAGTAGAAAATCATCTTTTACCTGGAAAAGCGAAACTACAAATCCCATCGTGCATTGCAAAATGGACGGGCGTGTGAAACTCAGCCTCGTAGCACTCACGGGACGGAAGGACAATCCCGACCGCTTTTATATAGAAGGACAATTGACATTATATGAAATTTTCCATATATGATTAACAAATATTTCTACTTTGTTGTTTAGTGCACATATATTTATAATCTATATATATATATATAAAAGTCAATGTATGTGTGTATGTATGTCCCAGCATCACTTCCGAACAACTAGAGTGATTTTCATGAAACTTGGTACACGTTTCTCATTGGTCGACAAAACATACTGTAGGGCGAAATCAACCCTAACCCACCCCCTTCTGGGTACGGTGGGGCGTGATCTTACGGTCTGCATGTTATCATTCTCTTGACACTTGGAACGACCACCAGAGGGCGAACTGGAGGTTACTACCAGCATTCTTTGAGCACGACCGCGCACCTGTTACTTTTGAAATTAAATAGAGTTGGCCGGTTCTTAGCATCAACTGGATGATAACATACATACAAGACCGCAAGACAAGCACATTAGTGAGTCTTCATTGTTAATTTATTTTTTATTTTGAAAGTTTTTTTTTATCCATCCATTATCCAACTTAAATTATATTTTTCTCAAACAATTAAAAAAAAAACACTTTACTTTCCTCCCAGGCAATGCTGGGTATTTCAGCTAGTTTAAAATAAATAGAGGCTACTTCATGAGCCAGATCTATTGATGTGTGCCAGCCTATCTTTGTTTAATATAGAGTGTTCAATTTAATCATTAGTGTTAATCTCTTGATGTGTTCTGTGTATAAATGTGTTGATTTGTAGTATGGATTAGGGAAACACAGCATGAAAAAATATATTTCAACAAAATTCTTTAAAGTATACTAATCATCTCTGAAATGTACATTTTCATTTTTTATAATTTTCCTGAAAATATATTTAAAAATGCAAGCAGAAATTCCTACATTGACAGCAGTACTGTGTATTGTAAAACGTTTTTTGAAATTATCTCATCATTATTTTTTTTTTTAAGCTCCATTTTATTGTTATCATAAACAGTATTTTTTAAAACCTATGTTTATTGTTTTTGTTTAATACACAGGTAGGATTAACTGGAAGCCTCCTTCAAAGCCAATAAAGACTGGAACCTTGGCTTCTCCTTCTCTGTCTTCTCCCATCCGGCGCTCCATATCATGTCCCAGATCCATTTCCTCTTTGACTGGACAGTCTCCCACAAATGAACAAAGAGCAGCATCTGCAAAGCCTTCCACCCCGACAGTCCGCCCTAGTTCAGTAACACGGTCCCAGTCTCTGAACCGCACTGGCTCAGGAAGTCGAGTCCCACAAAGTTCCAGCTTGGGCTCCATTCATTCAATGGCAAGTAGAACATTTGCTTTCCACAAGGTTATCTGTATGTAAATCACCTGTTTTGTTAGATTTGATTTTGTATAGAGTTACTGTATCATTTAGCTGTAAAATTGCTTTAAAAATCAGATGTAATAAATGTATTAGAAGTATTAGAAGTTTAAAGACAGTTTGTGAAAGCAGAATGCAATAAATAACTAATATTTATTTTCAGTAACAAAAAGAAGCATAATGCATTGTAATAATTAAATCAGGGACTGACAGACAATCAAGTATCACTTTTATGGCTGTTATGATATGGTTTATTTTACAGCTATTTACTTTTTATTTTGCTGTCTTTGAGTTGTTTTTGTATTTATTTTGTAGCTTTGAAGTAGTTAGGATTTATTCTGTTTTTTCCTTAGCAGCGTTTTGTTTTATATGGGTTTGTAGATTGTTTGTTTGCGGCTTTTACAGTATTGCTGTGTGAGGATGACTGAAAGTGTGCAGCACGTTACGTCACTGTTACATGTAAATCGTGCACTTTCTGCTTGTGCATTTAGTGTTTCTGGTTCTTAAACTTTTTACTTTTAAATTTTGATCACAGTTTATTGTAGCATTATGGCTCAGATGTTTTGATTTATTAATTTCCAAGTAACAAACTTTAGCCTGTTTTTTCAACTACATTTCCTATCCTAGGGCCTCATTCATAAACCTTATGTACATACAAAAAGAGGTTCAAAATGGGCTTGCACAACATTCCTTGCAAACATCGGCTTTTATAAAAGAATACTTGTTGAGAAAGCTTGGTTATATTTACAGCAACTCTGACCCCTACTTACGCAACATTTTGGAGAAACTCGGAAATGATGACACACTTGATAAAGCATAGAAATGCAACCAGAGCAGCTAAATGAGAACTCACACTTATTAATTCATATCACAATCATATACTATTATAGTATGGATTGAGGTGACAAACATATTACACCTCAAAAATGTTCAATATGATGTGTACACTTTATTTTAGTTCTCTTTTAAGAGAGCCAAAGTTGCGTATTTGCACTGAAGAACTTTTCAGTTTTCTATCAGTTCATATAGCCTTCCTGTTGTCACTTCTCCGGGAACTGGCTAATAGATCAGGGTATCTCAGCTAAGCTTCACCCTTTTATGCTCACTGTGCTGGAGCCAATAGCTGACTGAAAAGGTCCTACATCAAGCTTTCTTATAGTGTGGGTGTACTGTACATGCTTAAGCTGTTACATTCCATTAACGCAAAAGGTATGTGATGCCAAGATGAGGTTGACAAACATCATATTTCCAAGGCCTGGGTCAACCTGTGATTCATTCATGTTGAGGCAAACTAGCTTTAGGAGACGTAACAGTGATGTGTGTGGTGGCTGGCTTGCTGGTAAAGTAACTGCCTAACCCTTACCATTTCATATGTTCTATAATATTCATTATACTGTATCACCAATCATGTCATTATATTTGCCAGATGGTAGTGTCTGCCTCCTCAGACAATGGCATTTGCCTTCCCTGGACACCCAGAATGCAGCACATGATCTTGCACGCTCAGTTGCATATCACAGCCAGATTTTCTTGAATGCAGGTGGCAGGGTCTCAGCACATCAGGAGAGAGGCTGCTGTACTAGTCAGTGAACGTCTGCAGCATTGTCATTGCATATGTATGAGATTGTTTAGCATTGAGGTGCATTCATGAATGCATATTTACAAGAACACTGGTTTTTAAAAAGCTAAATTGCGCAGAAATGTGCATACACCAGGTTTTACAAATCTGATTTTTTTTATTAGTATACACATTTCCTGTTTTTTGGTGTGAACATGTTTTCACAGTCAAATCCATACAAAGTTTTATAAATGAGGACCCTCTTTTTTTATCTCTTTAAACTGTGTCAACTATTGCCAGAATAAAGGCAAATGTAAAGTCAAAAACATGAAATTGTTTTAAGTAATCCTTCATGAACTAAGGGGATTTTGATGTTACTGCAAATAAGTTACATAACCAAAAATGACTGGCTATCATTCTGCTTATGTAATAAAGGAGGTGCAAATGCCCGAAGAGTAGTGATTATAATATACCAAATTTTTAAAAGAAAGGACAGGTGGTCCTTGGGTTACGACACAGTTCCGTTCCTACAACAGTGATGTAACCTGAATTTTGGTGTAAGACGAAACACACCCTACCCTAAGTCACTTACCTATCCTAACACATTTGTAAAATCATAATCTAGAACATAAAAACACAACTAAGCCACAGAAAAAAGAAAAGGACATACATATACTGTACTGCACACTGTACTGTAGTAACAGAAAAAATAACAAAAAATGAGTGTAAAACAAATCCTTACCTTTATTCCTTCTGATCTCTTTACAATGTCTAATTTCACATCCATTGTGATGGCTTTCTGTTCTTTGAAGCACTACCATCTGAAGACTCTGACTTTTGTTTAGGAGCCATGATAAGGGCCAAAAAGTCTCCAAACAAAGCAATACAAACAGAACACTTGTGCCACGCGCAACCAAAACTAGTTTGCCAACTCCCTCACTCATACACCGCGTTACTGTGTATTCTTCTGCTGCGTGCAACCAAACTAGTACGCCAACATAGTCTGTAAGTACGATGCTGATGGCGTATGCTTAAACACTCACGACTCAATTTTTTTAAGTTTTTATGGGAGTGAGCGTTGTAAACTCGAAACGTTGTATGTCGAAACATTGTAACCCGAGGACCCCCAGTATGGATATGATTAAAAACATTTGTTTACACCAATATCAACAAAACAAAAAAACTTGTTGCTTTACAGATTTCTGGCCTTGTGAAAAGTTAAAATGGGAGATATACAGTATGCTGTACCTGTCCTAAAAGGAATAGAAAGCAGGTGACATCATGTACTACCACATGTGCAACACTACCTTTCAACAACAACTTTGGACCCAACTACAGATATAATAAATCTGGATTTGCAGGGGGTTACAAAGGATAAACAAAAAAAAATGTATATATTATGTAATAAAACTCAATTAAAGGTGTGTTCACACTCCTAGTCGATTTGTTTTGTTTTGTTCTGAATCAAGGGATAATTTGTTCCTTTGTTTCAGTTTCCAGTTAATTCAGCTGTGTTTCAAACTGAAAACTTTCAAGTGAACTAAATACATCAATAAACACCCTACAGACGTCTCATGGACTTATATCATGGGGCATGAACACTTTTTTCCTGGAAAAAAAAAGCTATCATGGAGGGCTGACCATAGTTGTGTTCTCACAGCAACGCATTATATGTAAATATTTAGTTTATTTGCCAAATACAGCTCCGTGAGCAAAATACCAATTATCGAATAACTGTAAGATTACTTGAAAATTTGGCGCGATTACACATGGTATAAAAAGAACATGTTCCAAATAGGCAATGGTAGAAAAAAAGGCAAGCTCTGCTGATGGCACACAAACTGATGGGCTCCAGTTTTATGACAGTAGACATTTCAGGTGAGTTTCATTTAACTGTATTATGCCGTGCATCCTTCAGTAGCCACCATATGAACATAACCTCAATTTAGTTTCTTTCAAATAACATGTCTTCTGTCTTAACTCTTCTGAATATTTGTTAATAATTTTTATCTACAAAGTGTAACATTTTCTAAATATATCAAAATTAGTGTATATATCCACATTGCACCCAAAACACAATTGCATTGATAAAGCACCATACCTGTGCACATCACTTTCATGGTGTAAGATTAGAGGGGTTGATCGTCGGTGTCACAGGGCACTGCTGCTCGGTTCTCGACACCCCTATATGTGTTTAGATCGACCTGATCATAAGTGAGTTTACACGTTTTTGTCTGATTGTGTGCACGAGAGACATGGATCAGGTGTGAGGCTTATGAATGGTTTTATAAGAATTGTGTTCTATTTTTTATCTGTGGGAATGTATAGTTATATTTTTACTTATGTTTATGTGTATGCGGACTGCTCCAAGGTTAAATTGGCAATGCACCAAGACCACCCTTTCCAAAGGGTCTCTGTATATTATTTTGCTCCACACCAGAGTACAATTGGCGTGTTCACATCTAACTAAACAAACCAGAGTTTGAAATAATTTGGTCCAAACAAACTAGGTGTAAAAACGCCTTAATTATGTATAGAACCTGACAAAATCACGTGATAATGGTAGCAGGTTGGGTACAATGGCACTGGCTTTGTTTGAATTCTCAAGTGTGTGTAGAATTTTCATGTTCTCCCCATGTTTACAAGGTTTTTCCAGATACTTTGTTTACTCTCATATGAGCAGGTTAAGTTAATTGATTGCCTTTTGATACAGATTGGCACCCTATTAACTTGATTATTAATGCAATTATAGGTACAGAATCTATGATGGATTAACTTGGAATGTCATATTTGTATTCATGGCACCAAGAGCCTATTCTGTTAGTCACTTCCTGCTGGTATTATAAAAGTCGATGGTGCATGGTAAAATGGTCTGTTGTTTCACAGTGGCTCAGTACAAGTAACAAGGCCAATTTTTTAAACTGTTGTATGATATTTCTTAAAAAGGGACAATTTTTTAAAGAAGGTCAAGCACACAGTTTTGAAAAGTTAACTTTATTTTTTTTTTAAGAGCGAAGAAGGGGCATTTAAAATGATAAACACCAAATGAAAAGAAAAATGAAATAAATCTTTTGTATGCCTTTCTATCTATCTATCTATCTATCTATCTATCTATCTATCTATCTATCTATCTATCTATCAGGGTGACTCTTTGTTAAACCTAAGAACAAAAGAACAGGAAGCTGAATTGACAAGGCAAACTCTTGCTTCTCTCAATGAAATGAGAATACGGTTTCCAGGAAAAACAGATGAAGAGGCAGAGTTGATTTTGGATGATGTAAGTAACTGTGGATATTTTACTAATCTACTTAAATTAAACTCACTAAGAAAATAAATAAAGTTTAAGTGTTTTCTTTTTTTTACACAAGAGCATAACTTTTACTCAGAGGAGACTATTTTGTTCTTCAGGCTTAATTGATCAGATAATAGCCACATTATCCAAATATGCATGGGAAAGGCGCTACATAAATAAAATGTATTATTATTATTCTTTTATGTCATTCCTATAATATTTACATTTGTTTCCACCTTTTTATTTTTTGTAATGACCTCTGTTTTTTGAGATGTTCAGCTTTTTTTTTACTTTTTTGTCTGTTCTGCACACTAAGGACTTCATTTCAACCCTCAGATCATATCCTATCCATTTGTGAATCATGTAAAAACGGCCAAACCAATTTGCACAAAATGTTGCATATAGCTTGCTATTGGTCCAACTTAAAGTATGGGCTATATATCTTTTCAAAAAATGTCATTAGGGAGTGGAATTGTAATTGGAGTGGGGGCAACTACATTGCTCCAAAATGGCTGAGCCAAAAACCTCATAAACTGTGTTATCATTCCAAAAAGGTTTTGCCATTGGTAAGTAATGATTTGACACCCAGCCAGTGGCAGGCCGGACATTTCACACCTAGGCCTTCAGTGATATAATACAATACAATACAATTTTTTTTGTACCGCACAAAATCACACAAGAAGTGCAGCGATGGGCTTTAACAGGCCCTGCCTTTTGACAGCCACCCCACCTTGACTCTCCAAGAAGACAAGGAAAAATTCCCCAAAAAACTCTTGTAGGGAAAAAAATGGAAAAAACCCATGGTTTATCTCCCTAGAAGCCATACCCCTAGCATTGCGGTAAATGGTGCCAAAGATAGTTCTTAAAATGGTGTCAATAGAAAATAGCATTGAAGTTGTAGAAAATACCAAATGAATTCATGTGAAAGCTAGTAATGATAAATTGTAGATCTGGACATGCTGTTATAGAAACTGATGTGACAAAGAAAAAATAAAACAAGCAGAATGTTAAAAAAGGAAGTCCAGACAGGAACAAAATTATAAGGCAAAACTGGAAAATCCAAAGATGAATCCAGAGGACAATAACAGAAAAAAATAGAAAAAGAAATTCCGAAACACTAACCTAGAGGAGCACTAGATGGGTAGCTTCAAAGGTAACACACACAGTCCTGAACTCTTCTATCCTTCCATCATTCCACATTGCAGTGCAACAGACACAGATGGGAGGGACCAATGTTTATAGTTATGACACAGGAAAGCATCATGGGCAGAGCCCCAGGTCATTTCTAACAAGAAGCAGCTTGCAGAATCATGTTCATAAAATGAACAGATAAAGAGAATTATCATAAGTCCCAAAATTAAAAAATGGTTATTTGGTGTGCTGATTTTTGAGGATCCGAGATAATGAAGGATTCTGAATGCTTTTGTTGCACTGAAAATGTCATTGCTCATTAACCTTTTTTGGAGATCAAAATCTATAGTAAATATGAAACAATTAAAATCAATATAATGTTTCCTTGGCATGCATTTTCTTTTACTTACATTTAGTTTTGACTGCAAAATTACAAAGCCTTTTTGGATATATTTTACTTTTATCACACCAATTATTGCTGGATTATAACATTTTTCTCTCTTGTCAACACTCTAGCTTCTACAGTTTATTATTATCTTTATTAATCCTCATATACATTGTCACTGTTAATACCTTATTTAGTGAAATAACTGCTCATAACAGGATCCTGTACTAAGATCATACATGTTCTCCCACAATCAGTCAATGTAAATCCTATATTCACCTACTTGCAATCTTCTAACAGACTTCATTGTTTTTTTGATCTCATTTTTTTGACTTTGAAATCCAAATATCATATACATGAAAAAAGCAAAATACTTGTTTTGTTTCAGTTGCCAAAAGGGAATAGCATGCATTTTCAGACATACCTGTATAGTCAATCAGTTACTTACAGCATATTCTGTAGGGGAAATGTAACTTACAGAGAGAGAGATTTAAGACATGTTAAATTATAATAATATAATAGTTAACCCATTCACTAAGAACATACTAAAAGTGTTATATTAATTGCAGCAGTTGCAAAATATTCTAGATTGCTTATTAAGCAGGTAGACTGTTGTAAGGATGAAGAAGCTTCTCTCCCTGTTCTGAATTTTGAAGTCAAGTTTCTTCTCCCCCATGGCAGCACCTGAAAGCAGCTGTTCAAATAGTGTGCATATCCTTTGCAGCCCTGACTGCTTTACTTTTTGCCTCTGAGTTCAAACTGATCTCAAAGGCCTGATCATCACTCTTCACAGAGAACAGACTCTAAGCTGATTATTTTCGTCAGCTTACTCACAGGGGAGTACCCCTCCAACCCCACACCAGACCAGGAATTAGAAGGTCAGTATGCTGTATGTGAGACACCTGTAGTAATTTGACACAATCCTGGGGGATACATCAATGTACTAAAGCCTCTTAACCAGATAGCTGCACTGTTGATAGATACAGAGAGCATTTTCATTGAAGTTAAAGACATTTCCAACATAGTTCCTTCATGCTTAAAAGTACTAAACTTTTTGCTTGCTTTTGGAGAGCAGTGTTTGTACCTGGTCAGTGTTTCTTATATTTTTAAGAGCGGTGTTTTTGTTTTATGATTCTGGCAGCAATTCTCCAGCCTCTTGGCATCTGTCTCAAATGTAGTAGATTCAGTTATGTGGGGTGTTATTTGCTGATCTTTTTGGTGTTTAGTTGTTTTCCAAGCCTCAGGAGAAAATAATGAATTAGAGTGCCCACTGTGCTCTTGCTATTTGTTGTGTTGATGTACAGACCACTGTTACGGTGGAAAACTATTCTCCACAGTATGCAATCGGTGTCCACCTGTAGCTCCTCCAGTTTGTTGTAGGTGATGTCATTAACCCAGAAAAAAGAACTCTTCCAAGAGGCCAAAATGGCTACAAGTAGTGCATAACAAAGTCACATGCACATAATATCCAGAATGGTGTTGTTGGTATGTTTAAGAGGGCAACTCAATTGTGTTGTAAGACAGCCATAAAATATTCCAAGCATTTAGCTATTAGATTTAATACTATTGGCAGTATTAAAAAAAGTTTTTACAAGATGTTGCTTTTATGAAAATTGACTCGTTTCTGAATTGTTCCCACATAGTGAAACAATATGTGTCTAAAGGGAGTGATATGTTGGCAGAAAATACCAAAGACCTCCCCAAATTGTTCCCTCAGGACCTGATAGTCTTGCTTGGCTTCTTCTGTTTCTGTATTTGATATTGAGAAATGCAGAGAAAACACTTTGTGTTGTTTAAATTGACCCTTATATTTCTGTTATAAACCATATTTGGACAGCTGTCCACTGTCTTAGTATGCTTTCTGTCTATTTGTCTGTCAGCCTGTCACATCTATCTATTAATCAATTAAACGTGTTTGTGTAATAGGATTAGGTGATCTCTTAGCCGTTTTGGTAAATATGTAAATTGTTTACAGTTGTAAGATATATATAGCATAATCCTAGCTACAGTATGTCTCTATAATTCTGCCATGCAGAAACACTCAATATGCAGTACATTGTTACATGTTAACCCCATCTCAGTTGTCACTTAGGATGGGAGAGAACCTCAAAGGCATACTGCATTTCTATTGCTCTGCTAAATTCATCTGCTTATTCAGCAGCAATATTTACTCTCTGTTCTAAGTGGGCAGATACAAAGCTGCTTTGTGCTGCAGGATAAAGACAGAGAAACCTTATGATTGAGCACAGGGTTACATAACAGGTGGTACACTCTGTTTGACAAGGCTTAGGCTTACCATCCATCATATGACATGCTGTATACAGTATTACGATATGTGAAAAAAATCGGAGAAAGAGACTACAATACACTATAATGTAACTATATTAAATATAAATTATATCTTTCTTTTTACAGTAGAATTTGTTCACTTTTTGTTATACTAGCATCCATTTTTATTGATTCACATTAATGATGAATAACTGCTTAAGGAAATTCAAGTATACAAAGAATGTCTTTTAAGGATGTTTCTTATGGACCACAATAAAGCTGAAGTTTCTGTTATGAAGACGTAGCATGGGGTGATTTTAAAATTAATGGTAATTTATCAGTTTGAAATTGTGATGTTTCACCTTATGAAGGAGGTTTTCAGGTATGGATTTACTTTGCAATGCGGAGAGAACCCATATGATAAAGTATATGAATGACAGATTAGACATTGCTGTAGTTGATAATTGTTGTAGCTGAACTTACATGCCAGTACAGATGTAATAAACCAATTAAAATATACGTAATGGCTGAATTGTGCTGCCAATGAAGAGATGAGAGTCTTCAGAAAGTTTGTGATTAAATGCTGAAATCTTCTCCAATCATTTGCTAATAATGCAGAAATTTATTTATAACACCTCATTGAGAAATAAAGTCCAGTTGTTCATTATCTTAAAAGGAGATTTTGTAAAAGATACTTTCTTGCTAATAATTTTGGTACAATTCCTTGAAATGTAACTAAAAATGCGTAATTTATATTTATATTCAAAAATAAAGTGAGCATTCATTTCTTTTCCAACTAGATCCTTGACAACTGGAAATACCATAAGCCAAAAGTCGCCTCCTACTGGCTAGTGAAGTTAGATTCAACTAAACAGAGAAAGGTATGTAACTGCTAATGGCTCTTGTTATTTTTCATTATTCATTATCTACTGTATCAATTAAATTAAATTACCCAATATTTCATTGCAAATATGATTTTTAAATACCCTTGGTTAATACTCTCTTGACCTGCATATATTTTTGGCCATGTTCAATTATTTAGCTACTACACTATAGTTTTTTGGCCTTTCACATTGGTATTCATTTATCAGATGTTTAAATAAAACATTCAAGCTTTTGTCATTGCATTAGATTCTTGTAAATTTTGTTTAAATTAAATTAATTCACACCAATTTTTATATTTGAATGAATCTGAAATAATACTAAAGCTGATGCATGAAAATACAGTATGCCCTCAGTTAGCGTAACTCATTATCCGCTAATACAAGAAATCCCATACAGTGATTTATGCCTTGGGAGATTTGTGCAGCCAGTCTGGAACGGACATCACAGTACAGTAGTAAAGAGAAAGGGGAAAAGTAACAACCAGACAGAAACTTAAGTTACTTCATGTTAATCACAAAAGTTTTAGAATTATTTTGAAAAATGTTATGTTTGAACACCACACTTTAAAAATTTGAATAAATAAAATACTGAAAGACCTACAAACTATGAACTATAAAACAGTTTTTTGGTTTAATATAAGAGGATAAGAAATTTGACAAATGAGAGTAGACCATCCAGTCCATCAAGCCCGTTTGTTGAGCTAATAACTAAGCTGCCCCAATATCTCATCCTGATTCTTCTTGAAGTTTAAGGTTTCCGCTTCAACTACATGTCTCAGTAGTTTGTTCCAAAGCGCCACAACTCTTTGTGTAAAAAAGTGCTTCCTGGTTTCAGTCTTAAATGCACTTCCCCTTCATTTTCAGTGATGTCCTATAGTACATACCTGTAATTCACCCTTAAGCTGAAAGAATGTTTCTGAATTTATTTTATCTATGTCTTTGAGGATTTTAAATACATGGATTAGGTCACCACATAGTCTCCTCTGCTTGACTAAGCAGGTTTAATTATCTGAACCTAACGTTATCTAACGTTTTAGATAAAGTGAAATGTAAGCCTCACTTTACAGCATTCATTTCTAAGTCTTCATCGTCATTAACTTCTGAGTCTTCAAGTTTCATACTGAATCATGGGCAGGTGAAAAGAGACACTAGTAGCATCAGGCTGAAGGTATTAATCAACCCCAAAATAAGAACCAGTTCATTGCTCGTAACACCAATTAGCCCCACCAGTAATTCTGTAAGGAAACCCAGAATGTAATCCATGCACTCGTAGGAGGTCAACTGTTTTGCTCTCTGGTATTATTCCAAGTAGCATTAGTGTGGCTTATATAATTTATTTTTTTGGAGGATGAGGGGCTATGCCTGTGTATAACCAGACATAATAACTATATGTCTTTGGAGGATTTATTTAATTTCATATGAAAAAGCATGAGACACAGAATATGCAATTTCAAAATGGGTTGACATGGCATAATTGACAAAAAAACTTACTAGTATTTATATTGATTTTTAATTTTGCAACCCACAGAAATGTGAGAGGAAAACCAGAGAACCCAGAGAAAAACCTGAACAGGCAGTATAAAACATGCAGACTACACACAGACAGTGTTCAGGCTGAGTGAAACTTGTAGTTAATATTAAATATTATGGGCTATGCGTACTTGGGGGCAATTCTATAGAATAAGAATAGACAAATACTGATATTTTATGTGCAGACATTGCACCAGTAAATAATTAGTCTGTTATCTTTTTGGCAGCCCGTTTCACATTCTTGGAGCTTCTTTGGAAAAATCTTTACATGGATAAATGTTTAAGAAATATTTGAAGACTCTCATTTGGTGAAATTCTGTATAACATATTAGCTATTAGATTTTTTTTACCAAGGAATTATAACTAGCTTCCATGTTGTTCTGATATCTTGACTTGCATTTCATATATGGAATACATTAAGTACATACATATATTTTCATACAGGATTCTTCCAACGCAGGGTTAGGGGTTGGGAACAATGCCTTTGCTGGCAGCCCTAGGCACAAGGCAGGAAACGGGCACTCTGACCACAGAGCTAGTCATACAGACACATACATCTAAACCAGTGTTTCTCAGCTACTTTTCAGTCATAGGTCGAAGTCAATAGGTCACAAGCACATGAGATTTATTCATGGTATAATCTGCCTGAACCCCGCCACCATCACTTAATTAATCAACAGAGCTGTGCAAGATATTTTACTCTGTTTCATTCAACAAGTGCTCACTTCATAATTGCACCTGATTCCAAAAAGGCTGCACTTTAATTTTATTTCTTGTTTGTAATCGCGGTCATTTCTGACTTTGGGTTGGTCAGAGATAAGTGTGATTAAAAACAAGATAAATAAATTGCACTTGCAGTCGATCCCCTAGCTCTTGTGTGTGTGTGTTGAGGTAGGAATTATACCCTGAACAAGCCAATATCTGAAGCGCCTGTTTTTTTCCCTCTCATGTGCACGCGACACAGCAAAATGAGCAGAGTAACTTTAAATAGATTTAAATAGACTGTGACTTTAAATAGATTGAAGGTGGGGCCCTCACATAAAACAAGTACAGTGTAACAGTACTCACAAGTATGCTTAGAAAAACTGCCTATATTTTAAGTTGAAATTGAACAAACACTACTTGGTAGACTAACATTGGGAGAACATGCAGCAGTCAGGCTCTGGGTATGGTAATTGAGCCCATTATGCTTCAGAGTATTACTAAACATAACATCAAGTCCTTCATCAAATGTGTCATTCTCAACAGAGTCAAAACTGTGATCAGAACCTGATTCAAGCTTTCTGCTTAGCTGTCACAAAAGCCATTTATTTTTTGTCTTTTGCCCATAACTATGACACGTAATATGACTGAAGAGTCATCATTAGATTAGATAGATAGATAGATAGATAGATAGATAGATAGATAGATAGATAGATAGATAGATAGATACTTTATTAATCCCAAGGGGAAATTCACATACTCCAGCAGCAGCATACTGATAAAGAACAATATTAAATTAAAGAGTGATAACAATGAAGGTATAACAGACAGACAATAATTTTGTATAATGTTAGCATTTACTCCCCCGGGTGGAACTGAAGAGTCGCATAGTGTGGGGGAGGAACGATCTCCTCAGTCTGAAGTCTGTCACTGAAGCTACCCCTCTGTCTGGAGATGATCCTGTTCAGTAGATGCAGTGGATTCTCCATGACAGACAGGAGCCTGCTGAGCACCCATCGCTCTGCCACGGATGTCAAACTGTCCAGTTATGTGCCTACAATAGAGCCTGCCTTCCTCACCAGTTTGTCCAGGAAACTCATCTGTCCATTCTGTAGGTGGCTTAAAGTAGGTAAAATCTTTGCTAAAAGCGTATTCACTCAGTTGTGATGTGCTGCTTGCCTTGGGGTATACCTTCGTAAATTGCATATTTTAATAATGACAGAGAGCAGACAGCATGAAAACTCATGATTTATTGGAAATAAGACACCCTTTGGTATGTAAAAATACCATTATTCGTTTTGCTTGACTTTTTTTTTTTTTGCAATATACACAAACAACTTTGAAATATGACAGTGTCCTGCCATGAATAAGGAGTTAATAAACATGATCAGATAGGTGAATATTAGATTAGCCCACCAACTGGTTACTTTGTTTGTCTGTCAATTTTGTGTCCTGTTTGTAAAATGTACGTTCACAAGGAGCTGCACTTTCTCTGAGAGAGGAAAGTGTGCAGGGTAGTGACAACTGTGTGCAGAATGCTGATCTATTTTGTGGTACCCATAATACCGCAGTCGTTCAAACAGGAACAATTGAGAGTAGATATTTTTTCATGGCAGCATTTTGGGAGCAAGGAAAATACCATGGCCAGCACAGAAAAGGTAGAGATCTCCAATAATCAGAAGTTTCCCCAGCCTAATAGTGAACTGCATAAGCAAGCAATTGCAAGGAACTGTATGAACACGCTATTTTTGAAACTTTTTAAAAATAAGAACTTTTTAATTAATATTTGAAAAATAATATAATCAGCATCAAAGACTTGACTTAATTTGCTAATATAATATGTGTGTGTATTTGATAGTGTGTGCATGTACATTTAATATTTGTTCAATGGTTCAATGAATTCAGCACAAATACAAGCTTAATCTGCCTGTTATGCTCACTCAAAGAAATGAAATTAACCCACGGGCTCTAAGCCTGACAAATGCAATCATATTCAAAGCAACGATTCACCTGAACCAAATCCTTGCAGCTGAAATTAAATTGAAGTTTGATGTCTGCTCAACTGTATTTTACATACATGGCTTTCTGAAGTTTGTGGCCTTAGCCGATGGAATATACTCAGACAAGAATTGATGTTTTGTCATCTGAAGTGCTTTGGGATATGCATGTAGATAAAGTGTACAATGGAAATTTCATTTGTGTTGGTGTGGTATAGAATGTGCTTGTGGAGTGAAGCTGTTGCCTTTTTGTTAAAGTATTTGCCAGAGTGCAAACTATTAATATTAATGAAGGAGTTCAAATGACGTTACCGTGGCTATTATTAGGTCTGATGTATAGCTGTCTACTTTTTTGTTAAGGACTGTGCCATTCTCTTAATAAGTAGGCAGGGGTCAATTTAACCTCAAGGCAGGCAGTGAATCTATGCCATCCTTCACACTCGAAGGGCTCACAGTTTTCTGTCGGAAATATCATTAAACCTTGCATCCCTGCTGAACATCAGCTTTCAAGTATTCATAGTAGGTTGAAGATTCACAGACATTGAAAATGCCCTGAAGCAAATGTGTAAAAGGAAAAAAAAAAACCTTTATCAAGCACGAACCATTAATGCTCTTTGCCAGGTCTGTTTATTTTTGTAAATGTACTGTTTTGGGGCATATGTAGTCAGTAATTAAAGTCCAAAATAACCATGCTCATTTTCAGTTGTCATCAGGAATTTCCTCTTTGCAGAGTCAGCATAATTACATTCGATTTGTCTGCTGCTTCACACTGTGAAGGTGCAAGCCTACCAGAAAGTCTCAAAACTTTATTCCCATACTGACTTTCAATTATAAAAAAGCCAGCTGTTTCTGGAGGTTGTTTCTCCCACAAACACCTGCAAAAGTGCTTAATGTTCCTTTTGAATATCCCATCTAGGTTTTGGACATA
Organism: Polypterus senegalus; assembly: GCF_016835505.1. Lineage (NCBI taxonomy): Eukaryota > Metazoa > Chordata > Cladistia > Polypteriformes > Polypteridae > Polypterus > Polypterus senegalus. The sequence continues at coordinate 62,202,220 of NC_053167.1, read as the reverse complement.
GTGAGAACAAACATACGCTCAGTTCTTCAGAGAATCTGGAAGGAGCCTGACATTGACAACTTGCATTTATATCGCCTTTTTAACCGTGTCTTTAATCGCCTACTCTGGAGCCATGGCCAAGGACTTTGGAACTGTTTCTCTAATTCTGGGTAGGCTGGATAAAGTAAAAAGAGTTTTTTTTTCCCTTTTCTTTTTTCCTTAATGAGTACCACAGCACACTATATGATTTTTACAAAAGGAAAGTCTATATTTATGGTTATTGAGGGACTTATGACTAAGACAGATGGTAAATTACTGCTCTTTTTTAATAGTGGGTTGCTTTATTCTATCCTCTATAAAAAATATAAAATTTCTTGCACATATCAGGTGCCTTTCATTTGGTCTAACACGCAGAATAATCTGGCCAAGCCATTCTTCTATCTCTCTCCCCCTCTCTCTCATGTTAAAATGTTTAGCATAATTCAGTTATATTTTTGATTTAACATGTATTATTGTGTTATACTTAGATGGATCAATAAGATACAATTACACATTTTCAGCAGTCATCTTGAATAATGAAAACAATTATTTAAAAACTGGAAATTCAATATGTTTCATAACCGCTTGTGTGTTTATAACTGGCTATGTTTCTAAGGTTACTTTAAGTTAGTATACTGTGGAGCCAAATTAAGTGTCATAAATTAGAGAGAAGGTTCAAGCCAAGGAAATCATTCCTCCTCCTGCGCCAATGGTGCCGCACCCTCAAGTTAAACGAAGGGCCTACCCTTCCAGAAAATATAAACTGTTTTAATGGTAACACGCTAGATATTCTGATACTATAGGAAATATTAAAAAAAGTTTAAACGATGACTTTTCTAAGTACAATTAGTGAACTTATAGAGTATATTTCCAAAAGTATTGCATCTGGGGATGACTGGATAGCAAATAGAACCTAGTAAGATTTTTTAATACGCAGTCATCATCTCCCATGTTACTACAGATGCACATACAGAGTCACTAGAACTTGTAACTCTTGGAATAAAAATGTAACATTTGTCCCTGCTAATTGATATTTAACATTTGAACATACTGTTACATTGTCAAACCTTCTTATTCCAATTCAGGGTTGCATTTGGCCAAAGCCTATCCTAAAAGCATTGGATGCAAGGCAGGGACCATACGGTCACCAATCTACCATTGGGTCTTATTTCCTATTCTTAAATTATCTTTATAGTTTAAAAACTGAAAACCTTTAACCATTTTTGTTAGCCCGCAGGTTTGTTCTAACATGACTCTTGCTTTTATTAAATATAGTTGAGGCAATTGTAAGTTGTTGAGAAACAATCCTTATACTTCTGTGCATTGATACAGGCTGCCTTTTACTTAAGCAAAATGAAAGCATGTAAATTTCTTGAGTTGTTACTGCATAGATGAGGAGCTTAGGGGTTTATGCTTGCCTCTGCCCTGTCATTAAGAGCTCGAAATTTCTGAGAGCTCACTTGTAGAGCCTTGCACCTGTGCTGCTCAACATAATTAACTAAATCTGTCATGAGCCTGTAGTGTTTTCAACTGAGTGTTCATCTCACTTGAACTGTGCAAAAGTGTCTGAGGATTAGCACAAGTTCTGTAAGCCATATGGTGCCCATTTTAATAAGCTTCAGTTCTAAATGCAGTAAACAGCTCATTACTGTTCAGCTTGTTTCATGGATTTTATTAATTTTTAAAGGATGTCACCTGCATTTTGTTCAGTTTCCCTTCCCGTCATCTTTTAGAAATTATTTTATTTCTGAATATTATCTACTATATACATGCCTGTCAATTTCTCTCTCTCGCTCAATAATAATAATAATTATTATAATAATAATAGTGAACTTACCCAGAATCTTTTTGAGATGTCATATATAACATTTTCTGGATATGAATAAAACATTCATGTTTTTCTATTTTTTGTGACAATAGTACATCCTGGGAGACGATTTTCAGCAAAAGCACAGAGGTAGTTACTCCTGAAGAACTCCAGTGCTGTCAACGTCTAGTTCAGCTTTGCAGAGACTGCCTTTTAGTAGTTTACAAGTTTGTAGCTGATTCCAGAGGTTCCTTGACTGGACTAAGTCCAGAATGGGATGACACAAGGTATGACTTCTTTTGTAATTTTGTAACTGTAAAGAGTGTGAATATGCATACTTGTGATGGAAAATTTGAACGTGTAACATTTATTAATATTTGTATACTGAGTATATGTACCCAGCGCAATCAAAATATATTGATCTAGCAGAACAACTATTGTTTACGTGCCTGTGGAGTGCAGCACGTCAAGATTCTGATAAATTAGGCTTGGACTACCAAGAAGGGATGTCAAAGCCAAAAGGCTATGTTGTGCTAATAAAACCACAATGACCTTATGTGTTTTCCAAGCATTCCAGAGTTCCCTGGCAAGATTCACTGAGAAGTAATAATGGAGAAAACTAAACTATAAAAACATAGTAGAAATATTAGACCCTGGGAAATATCTTTTTTTTTTTTTAATTTTTCCTTTGCCCTCGATCATATTTCATAATGAAGTATTCACATGTAGCTGCGGTACGTTCTCCCGGTATACTGTATAATGCCTCGAGTGCTTGGTATTATGTTACAAAAATGTACTTGTATACATTGTTTAAAATCAGTACAATTTATTATCTTTAGACCAGGCTTACTATTAAGTGTGATCATGTAAATTATTTTGATAAATTGGACATCTGTTACACTAAAACTTAATTTGGATTTTATGTGAGAACCAATATAAATTGACTCATTCGACATTGTAGAGAGATGCAAATAAGGTAAATTTTTACATACAAAAGCGAGATTACTTTGAGAAAATTTTTAGCAGATCATAATTTTAAACAACTTCTTTCACAAAATTGTTAAACTTTTAATAAGACTACTCATGATGCGTTAGAATGTATTATTGTAACCACTTAAAATCCAGACAGTTGTGCCCTCTATCAGTAGATCTCCCCATATTTACTTAAATCTTTTCATTCATCGCTAAAGCACACAGACATTCTGTCAGGTTTAATGGCAGCCTGAAATTGCCACATCCTGCCTTGGTATGTTCCTTTTAATTGGTCCCATCCCTTTACTTTTCAAATTAATATTAATAAGGCACAATATATTATCTGCCTTATAATATGATGGCTTCTTTTAAACTGATGATCTAAGTGATGTTCATTTTTTAAACTCAGATACACTGTAATTATGAATTTCATGGCATCAATGTAGATTCTGATCACGGTCATATATTTCGGACTGAAAGGGTCATGCAATAAAATGTATTTTTAGAATTATCGTAAAGTAAGTAATAGACATGAATAATGTACTTGCTTATTAATTATATTACAGACTTCTCTTTACCCACTACACCTATCATGATCATAGCCAGCTAATTAAAACAGCTGCCCAGATTGATTATTTTATTTTTAATGATGCTTCTCATTTAACAATTTAGTGCTCAGTTGGAATGAAAACACACAATAAAATCAGTAGGCAATGGTCAGGATCAGTAACTGCTGAATTTGCTTTAACTTTAATTATTACTGAGGAACGTACAAAATATATTATACAAAACTGACAGGTTTTATATTGTCATCTAATTATCAGTTATGAAGATCATGATAAGATGAACAGACAGACCACTCTCTCTTTCAAAACCGTATCGCAATCATAGATGCCATTGGTGCACAAATCAGGTTTAATAGGCATGACAGCTTAATGCTAGTAGTATTTTTTTACTCTGTCCATGACCCTATAAAAGTGTATTTTTTTACAACTGGATGTGTGGGATTTGACTTGAAGCAGGGAGACCATTTTTAACGTACAACTTCCCTCTCAGCACATATTTCAACTTCCTTGCCATTCACATAAAATGCACTTCACTTCACAATTGATCTGCTAATGATGTTTCCTACTGGATTGGGAAAGACACTAGTCATTCCATTACCACCACATGCTACGGTTTCCTGTGCTGCTAAACTACTTTTCAGCAGCACTGCAAGCTTTTACTTATGGCCTTCCTGCCAGTGTTTCATTATTTGTGTTGGCATGTACCTGAACCATTCAAGTGAAATTATCAATTGTTCATCCTCACTTATAAACATGCACTTTTTAGAGTACCTGTTATCCTGCAGAGAGGCACAAAAACATAATGATGTACTAGCATGCACTTCACAGCTCTTGCTATTCACATTTAATAACCACTTCTGAGCAAATTAAAGGTTTCTTAGAAGAGCACATCATAGGGGAAAAAGGTAATTGTCAGATTTTTAGTAACACCAGTTCCCCATCTAGGTGGGGAGCCTAACTGACGCAGTCTGATGCCCGATTTGTTCTCAACATGAATTTGTTTAATAAATAAATAAATACTTAGGACAAGCATTTTATCAACATGCAAAGGCAAGCAGGCCCTAATGACCACTTGTTTCTTTTTAGGGAAATCGGTCCAAAAAGTCTGAGGAGTTAACTGGTAATAAAGAGATACATCTTGTAATTTGATATTGCATATTTGTTTAGTGTGGAATATTTCTGTACTGATTTATTTATTATGCAAAAAATAATAAATTAATATTTATAAATGAAGCAGTGTTGCTTCAACATGAAAATAAATAAAAATAGAAAGTTCTTTAGACTAACAGTATTCCTAAGGCGGGTTGATATCTAAGAAATCAACGTAGACCTCAGTGTTAATCATCAATTTGAATGTATTTCGTAATACATGTGGTAATAAAATGCATTGCTACAAATGATTGTGATATGACATAGATGTAGCAACTGGACAGACACACAGACACTTTTAGTAAGGTGGATAATGAAAAAAAAATCCACTGTTTTCACCACAATTACATGGGTCAGTAGAATGATAAATTAATTTCCGGTGAATTTGTTTTTATCAATTAATCAAAGTTATTGGTTCACATTTTTCAGCATAATAGGCATATTGCTGCAAAAGACATCTGCTACACAGTCTACCAAAATGTACTTTATGTAACCTAAAGGCAAGGAATGCAGTCTAAGTGCATACAGGTAGTAGATGCTCACAAAAACAAAAGTATGCTTTAGCATTCTGTTCAATTAGTTGACTTTAGTTTAAAAATGCATTGTGTTCAATAGCAGATGCACAAAGGCTTTATCATTGCAATAATGAAGCGGAAAGAAATTGCTTAAGGTCATTAAAATATTTAAATACACATATAAAATTGTTACATCTAGGTTTATTAGCATAACAACAAGAAAGAATATATTTCTATCTACTTAAAAACACTTGTACTCCAGTAATGTACAAAATATAATTGAAAGAAAATGAATTGGATTTGTATTTTTCAAAATTCAAAAGATAGATGTAGACATGGGGGTGACTGAGAGAAAAAAACAGAAATAGGCATATCACTCATATGTTTTTTGTATGAAATAAATAAAATTATTTACCTGTAACCTTGAACATGAAAAAAACGGGTTTAGAAAATGGAGGGTTAAAAAGAGTTATTGTTCAGGTTTCTCTTTATTCTAAAATAGAATAATCTCAAATTATATTGTAGTCCATATGAAGAATGAGACATTTTAGCATGTTTACTTTATATTCACTGAATTGTTTAGAAGATTATAACTGAAAATTACATTGGATATTGTTTTGCATTTCAATATACTACCCCTGCATTTTCCAATTTTACTTAGGACCTCAGAGTCCACTTGCTTTTTCATGCACATTTACACTGAAGCTGTACACTTACACTGTTTAAACGTTTGGAATGAGGTAAGTTCACATCAGTGTGTTTAATTGAACAGATATTGCTTTAGAGCATTGTGTCACAATATTGTAGCAATCATGTATACTTATTTTCATTCATTCATAAATCTTTATAATTTGGAACTCTTGAATTGTTCTTAAAATATAGGTCACAGTAAATGCTACACAGCTTTAATTGCTGTAGATTTCAGCCTTTTTAACTGAGCAGCGCTAAGGCACAAAGACACAGTTAAGCATAGTCCGCGTTTTTGATTTCTTCAGGGCATCAGTGCAAAATGTAACACATTGCTCTACAATTATGTACAGTTAAGGTAGTATAATCTAGTACCTTTTATCATAAATAATAATGCTCTGCTTTCAATTTACAACAATGAAATTCTTTACGAGCCTGACCTCAAAAGTAAAAACATCTCTTTTTTAAGGTTTAAGCTTTTTTTGACAAAGTAAACACCTAAAGGAAAGGATTAAATAATTAGTTGATTAGCAACACGTCAAGCAATTTAGATTGCAATTTAGATTTGAGAATGTCGAGATGTGATTGTAACACGTGGCCTATGTGGTTTGCGAAAAACCATACAGTCAGTCAGTCAGTCATCGTCCAACCCGCTATATCCTAACTACCGTACAAATAGCCCAGTTTAAGATTACAGTGATCAGTATTGCTGTGAAGCAAACAATACATATTTTTTTTGAAATCAAACAATATCATACCCATCCATCCATTATCCAACCCTCCATATCCTAACTACAGGGTCATGGTGGTCTGCTGGAGCCAATTCCAGCCAACACAGGGCACAAGGCAGGAAACAAACCCCGGGCAGGGTGCCAGCCCACCGCAGGGCGTGCACACACACACGCCAAGCACACACTAGGGGCAATTTAGAATCGCCAATGCACCTAACCTGCATGTCTTTGGACTGTGTGAGGAAACCGGAGTAACCTGAGGAAACCCACACAGACACGGGGAGAACATGCAAAGTCCACGCAGGGAGGACCCGGGAAGTGAACCTGGGTCTCCTAACTGCGAGGCACAATATCATACCTCTTTATTTTTTCATTACACTATGTAAGTAACAGTCTTTATATAGAGTTCAGTTTCACAGTATACCATTAATTTTGATAAAAAAAAAAATTTTGTAAAGACATCACATCATCACAAAAACAAACAGAAAGAAATACAAACTGATTGCTTACAGATTTTACTTGTATTTTTTATATTCTTATAATAATCTGAATACATCTTCCCAGTAATTTACATGTTAGTTTGTTGAGTTTCACATATGTATAGTGGTGAAATCCATTGGCACTCTTTTCTCATCCAGAATTTGTGTTCAGTTATTAATATAGTTCTCAGTATCATTCTGTATTAAAATATATATCTTAAACCAAAATCATCACATATTGGACCACTGCAAGAGTGTGATTCCAGGACGTTACTTTTGCAGGTAGTTTTGTTTTTTTTTTTTATTTGCAGTGATTTTTTTCTGGTTGATTTGCCACTGGTAAGCCCATTCATTAAAACAACTGTTAAGATGTGAAAATTGTTAAATGATAAAATCAATATAAATGCTGTAATTAAATTAATTAAATGTAAAACAAAGTAATTCAAAGTATCTTAATTAGCTGTCTTGCTTAAATTAATGAATATTCTATTACTAAGTAATGAGCCATTATGGCACCCCCAGTTTCACTCCTAATCCCATCTACCCAGACATAAATAGAAGTGCATGAAGTGCTTCATTGTGGCTTCTATAAAATTTGCAAATCATTACAAGAAACTGCAACCAATGAAAGTGGTCAAGTAGGTGTTTGTCTGTAACAAGAAGGCAGAACAGGAAACAAAATTCAGGAGCCAAGGTCATCAAGTTTAAAAACAACAGAGAGTAAATACAAAAGTAAAACATTGGTAGGTGAGAAATAAAATGAATGGAAACAAAACACCTTCCTGTTCTTACAAAGTTTCAAAAATTCCTGTATTGACATCAACATAGGGTAGGGCAGTGTTTCCCAACCTCGGTCCTGGGGGCTCACTGTGGCTGCAGGTTTTTGTACCTACCAGTTTCTGTTTTTAATTGAACTCCTGGGCTAATTAAGTGATATGTTATTTCCCAAGTTCTGTGTTTTGGGAACAATATAGAAATTAGAAAACTAAGCTTGGTAATATATATATATATATATATATATATATATATATATATATATAGATATATATATATATATTTTTTTTTTAATCTTGATTTTCATTCTACTTTTCTAGGTGCTCTAATTGTTTAATTAATCCATTATTTACTAATTAGTGGGTCTGATGCCTGATGCTAAAGTAGTTACAGCCCTTGATTATTCAGTGTTGTTTGCCAGGGTGTCTGCTCTGCTCATTTTTAATTGTCATTAATAAGAAGGGGAAAAACTGCACAGAGAAAGGGCAAAATATAATGAAATCAACAAAAGAGAGTTAAGCATTTAAATCTATAGCAAAAGCAGAAATGTGTCATAAATGTAAAAATCACGCTGCTGTACTTTTCTGAATGAAGAATAAAAGAAAAATAATACCAGCTAATTTAATGAGCTCAGTGTTATCAGGTGTTGTCACTGATTAGGAATTTGGTTGGAACAAAAACCTTGAGCCACAGGGGGTCCACAGGACCAAGGTTGGGAAGCACTGGGGTAGGGCATGCCCTCATTGTCATTATGGATTAAGCACCAACAAATGGATTGCAATGACAAGTGGGACATGGTATAGCTTTAGACGTTCTTGACCTGGAAACACAAGAATAGTATAAACATGCAATGTTCCAAATGTAATTTTTTATGTCTTAATAGTTACGTAAGTGAGATGATAATGACCATGTATTGTTAGAATAACCACGGATGAGCTTGGTGACTGGTTAGTCTAAGTCTGCTTCTCATCTGTGTTATGAACCATGACTTCCTTTTTACTCTGGAATTTGTTTTGTGATGGCTGCTATTTATTCTCTCCGTTCTTTATTGTGAAAAAATCTTTTATTAGTTTTCTGCCCTATTGAATTTTTCTGTTTGTTTGTAATTTTGAATTTGATGTGCTATGCAGTACTCTGAGCCACTACTTCTTGAGCAGCATTATTTAATAATTGATAATGAAGTAGGAATAACGCATGATTGCACTGGCACCAAATATAAATAAACATATGAACTTTTTGCAGTACTTTGGCTTCTCTTGCTTCCTGGTTTTGTCATTATGATGGATTACGGTACATTTAATTTGAGTTAGTGGAGAATTTTGTTCTGTTCAGTATTACCTAGAAAGGTTTTAAGCTTTTTTCATCTAAAATGTAGAGTTGCCAAAATCTATACTTGATTTATAAAGGTTGGTATTCATCTGTCATAGCCTTCTCATATTGCTTTGCCCTTCTGGCTGTCGGCATTGCTAAAAGTAACCCTTTACAGTAAATTAACAAATACATTTGTCCTAATCACATTAAAGAAATATTTAAATAAAATATACATGTACGGTAATGGTTTATGATAGATGCATTGCCTTGTCTAAAGAATAGATATTATTCTTATTACTGTGCATTCCTAAACCCAATCAACCATCACACATTTTTGTTTGTGTTGTAGTTTCGTATTTATCCTTTGTACTAACCCTAATCCAACCCTTGTGTTTTTTCTTAAATTTTGTTCTCTTTCATTTCTTAACTTTGTCATTACTCAAATTGAATATTTACTGTTAGTATTTTACTCAACAGTCATATCAACTTAATTTATAAAACAAATTTGAAAACAACAAAAGTTGACCAAATTGCTGTACAACTACCATAAACATACCAATGCAAACAGTATATACATTTTATATATACTGTATATGTATGTATATATATATATATATATATATATATATATATATATATATACACACACATACATACAGTGAGTAAATACACCAAAAATAAATAGTAACATACAAGTATAAAAAGCCAAGGTTAAAAGATAGGTTTTCAGGTGAGATTTTAAAGGTAATAAAAATACCAACAGTGATAATAATAATAATGGACCTCCTGATACAAATCTTTTTTCCTTTTTACCACGAAAAATAATACGAATCACAACTCATAAACTGTCACACTAAATAATTTACCTAATAAAGTGGATAAAAGCTGAACATGTATAGTTTCATACTATTTTGTATCAGTTTTGTTTTTGTCAAGACTGTAAACTACATGGAGCTTATTGAAGTAGTAGCAAAGGTGAAATATCCTCAGGAAGTGATGCCAGTCTGACAATGGGCACTGCAAAGCGCACCCACATGCATATACTCGGTCTTTTAGTTTGGCAGTGCCATTTAGCCTGGCAGCATATGTTTGGTTTGTAATCAGAAAAAGTAGAAGGATAACATTTGTATTGCAAGGCAAACTTGTATATACTTTTGTTTTTGATTTTGCTATCTTGCTCATTTCTCTAAAAACAAATTTACTCTACAACAGAGTTGTAAACTCTGTGTCTCCTGTGCAGTAACAAGTTGCATGAATATTTTATCACACACATGGTGCCTGTGTTAGCTTTCAAGCACTATTATTTGTAAAGCTTACTGTCTGCATGCTGTGAGATCACAGGTCAGATAGCACAGGGAATATGAGAGTCTTTGTTAACTAGATTCTGTCTTAGATCACCTTTTTAATTTAAAAAACATACTGTGTTATGAAATTAAAAATAAATGATATGTAGATGGACACAATGTATTGTGTTGGGAAACCATAAGATTTTTAAATGGAAACAAAACAACCAACCTCAGGCTACAGATCTTCCTTTCTTTAATAGAAAATAATAATAGGAAAGGCAGTTGAAAACGGCAGTGGTCTCTGTTATTCATTAAAGCAAACTCTTTAAAATTGCACAAAGGCTTTCATTTGAATGCAAATGTAATTTGAGCTAATGCTATAATAATTTACCAAATATCTTCTTGGAAGATTTCATGCCGCTAAGTTTTTTCATTAAAAGGGAAAATTGGAACTTTTTTACCTGTAATAAAACTTGCTGACATCTCCTATAGCTGTATATTAGAGTTAATATTACTTAATGACTTACTCCTACTGTGTAAGAGCTCATATTACTGAGGGCAAATTATAGATCACCTAATTTGTTGCATGTGAGCTGTCTGTCTCAATGCTACCACATCAAGTACTCTCTCTAATGATGTAATTATACCATCATTAAATAAGGACAATTCACAACCTTTACTTTATTCTTTAGGATATTAAATATCTTTAGTGGCTATACAGTAGGTATAATATATACATTAAGAAATGTAAAGCTTGCATGTAATGTAATTGTAGAATCTAACAATATAATTGTATATGTATGTATATTCTGTATACACATGCGCACACACATCAAGTATGTGTACATTGTAAAGGCTGACCACGTTATCCGAGGCAACTCTGCAGAAAAATAAATGAGCTATAACATTTCCAGGTATTGGGTACAGAGCAACAAAGTTGTCAGTTTTAAAATTCACGTGGTCTCTAAATAATGGAAGGATCCCTGGAAGTTGTTCCGGAGATGAGAGAATAAATAAGTGAAATAGAGAATGTTTAGTAATAAGTTAGGAGTCTTACAAGTTAAAAGAGTTTTAGCGTTACAAGTGTACTCCTTTCATATATTCTTTTGATTAATAATTTGGGACTCTGGTCACAGCGAGGCGGGAGATCTATGAGGATATTGTGTTCCTAGTAATTTGTTCAATGAGTGTGTATTCTGAATAATTTAATATCATTCCTTGTTTGAGCTATTAATTAAGAAGTCCCTTTCCCATTTTTTGCCTAAGATTGTTCAGGAATGCACACCATGACATTAGTTGATCTTCACAATTACAAGCAAAAGTAAGTCAGTGTAGTTACTGATGAAAGATTTGAGGAGATGAGAAAGTTTCTTCCAACAATGATTCTAACTTATAACGTGTGGTGGAAGTCAACATGGACAACATGATTGAACAAATAATACACACATTATTAATACACAGGTCTCCAAAGGTCTAGATACCTAATAGCCTCTATGACATAAGAGACACTGTGGGGGCAGTGAATAAAAGCAGCTCTTCTTTTACTACAAAAGTTTCATATATTCTATATATTAGGTGAGTGAAGCATGAAAACTATTTATTAACATCAAGATACATGCAACACGTCATTTTACAAATCCTGCCGTCCTTCAGGCTCTCAATGTGTTACCTGTGGAGAGATGATGTATCTGCCACCAAGAGCGTTTATTTTGTTTTATTTTGTAGGTTTGTTTTTTCAGTGCACACATATAGCACTTATTCCACTAAATTAAATCTGTGTCTATTTTATTAACACAGACAGTAAAACAGTAAAATTGTCTTTGCTATTGCATGGTCACCAGTGTTACAAAAATCATTAATGTGTTCAGGTCTATTTAATTTGGTACTTACTTATTTGCTGCCAGTTTCTGCACCGTTTGCACAATGAATTATATGACTTGATTACCTTTGGTCTTGGAATAAATGATTCAAGAGTGAGCTGTTTTCCATCCTCATCTGTTGGGAGGATCAGAACTTATCACTCTTTCATAATGTTTCAGATTTATTTCGGAAATTTTTAAATCATTGTAACTTAATATATTTTGCTTGGGATTTGTTAAGAGAGCTCCCTCTCTAAAGTGGAGAAGTTTGAAATATTTTTCCGTATATCTAAGAAGATACAGTATCTTCCCTACTCTTTGCCTTTGCAAAAAAAAAAAAAGCAAATAGCTGGTCATTGTTACAAAATTTTAGTGATTATAGTTTCAGTGTTTGTGGCATTGATTAACATTTAATTTTCTGGGTCAACATATTTTATATAATGTATGCTTCATGATTATACACTGATCACCCGCATTATTAAAACCACTGGCAATTGAAGTGAATCACACTGATAATCCCATTTCAGTGGCACCTGTCAAGTGGTCGGGTATATTAGGCAGCAAGACAAGTTCAGTTCAGTCAGTTCTTAAAGGTGATGTGTTGAAAGTGGAAAAATGGGCAAGTGTAAGGATCTCAGTGAGTAAGACAAGGGCTAAACTGTGACGGCAGAGCATCCCTACATCCCTAAAACACCAGGTTTTGTGTATTGCCGGCTTGCAGTGGTTAGTGTCTACTAAAAATGGTCCAAGGAAAGATAACCAGTGAACCAGCGACATTATCATGGGCGCCAAAGACACGTGGATGATAAGCAAAGGCTAACCCATCTGGTCTGATGCCACAGAACTAGCTACTTTAGCCCAAATTGCTAACACATTTAATGCTGGCCATGAGAGGAAGATGTCAAATGACACAATGCATCTCAGCTTGCTTGGTTGCTACAGACCAGTCATAGTGCCCCTGCTGACCCCTGTCCACTTCTCCTAAAAATGACAGTCACGGCACATGAGAGTCGGAACAGGACCATGGAGCAAGAGGAGAAGATGGCCTGGTCTGATGAATACGTTTTCTTTTAGATCAGGTGGATAACTGGGTGCGAGTGCATTGCTTAATGGGGGAAGAGATGGCAGCAGGAGGCAAGCTGGTGGAAGCAGTGTGATTCTCTGCAAAGTTCTGCTTATAGACCTTGGAGTCTCGCATTCATTTTGATGTTACTTTGACACCTACCTAAAGATTGTTGCAGACCTCAAACAACCCTTCATTGCAATTGTATTCCCTGATGGCAGTTGTCTCTTTCAGGAGAATAATGCACACTGCAAGACTGTAAAAATTGTTCAGGAATGGCTTGAGGAACACTCAAAGTGCCCAAGGTGTTGACTATGTCTCCAAATTCCCCATATCTCAATCTGAATGAGCATTGGGATGTGCTTGAAGAATATGTCCAATCCATAGAGGCCCAACCTCGCAACTTGAAGGACATAAAGGATTTGCTGCTAATGTCTTGATGCCAAATACCACAGGACACCTTCAGCACTCTTGTGGAGTCCATGCCTCAATGGGTCACCTGTTAGACAGGTGGTTTTAAAGTTGTGGATAATAGGTGTATAGTTTCATTAATTTATTAAGCCAAAATTATGTGTAACAGAAACATGTTGATACTGAAATGTCAGCATAAACACAGTAGAAAAGGAATGTTTAGTGCCCACTTCTGTACTGATGCAGTTTTAGTACACATCCTTCCTCTGTTATGTTTGAAACAGTCACCAACACACTCCCCAACGTTGCAAGCAGGACAGTAAAAGTGTGTTTCTTTGTGTACGTTTCCTATAATATTTATTCCGTTGCTTGTGCAGGAGAGGGTACATTGTCTGTACCTGAGTCACCTGATGGACATGCTCATTGTGCTATTGTAGGCTTCCACAACACAAGGCTTAGCGAGTTCTTCATTTCACCTGACATGCACATTGAAGGTTGTCTGATGACCAATTTTCCAGACTATTGCCTGATTCAACTAATGATTCTATTTCTGATTGTTCTAAAACTGGCTTTACAGCTTCTCTTTTACATCCCATTGTGTGTTTTGGTTGAAGGCTTTTTCCCACTCATAAATATTAATGAGTTACCATAGACTGGCAAAATGCGTAGAAATATTCATGATTTTTTTGCAGCATAATGTTATTTTATCCACTAGATGGCAACAGAACTGTACTGTACCAAGCATTAGGGCTTTACATTTTACATTGGATCATAACAGCTTAACCCGAGAGATACTTAGGCTTAACTCATTTTACATAGAACTCTGAGCCTAGGAGACGCTCAGGGTTAATGCCAAGGAGCTTAAGGCATTGTAGCAAAATCCTTTGAATCGGGGGTGGACAACAAAGTTAAGATTTTCACTGGTTGTGTCGCTCTGACCTGTATTTACTAACTGTATGTGTTATACTGTAGTTGGATTTCAGTGTCAGTTGTGGGGAAGCTAAAGTTTATCCCAACGAGCACCTGGTGCAAAATGGAAACAACACGTGGACAGGATGGCAGTTCATTGAAGGCTGAACACACTCACACACAAACCAGTTTAGCAACACCAGTTCACTGAAACAAGAGAACTCCGAGGAAACCTACATTGACATGGGGAGAACTTGCAAACTCCATGCAGGAGACTATGGTGATAGTGCCACCGTGCTTCCAATAGATGGACGTTTCATCTATATTGCTCATTGTACATGACATATTAAGTATGACTGGTGGCCAAGTCAGGTGATGGACTTTAAAATATAAGGTTGTTGGTTCAGTCCCAGGCCTTGAGCAACTCATTTAATCAGCCACTGGTAAGGCAGTTCTACTGGCGCTGGAGAGTTGTGACATGCTGCATGTTGATTACCACATGCAAGTTAACATTTCAGTGTACTCTGTATACATGAAAATAGGGACCCTATAAACTTTTCTATAGAATATGTTCTGTATAAAAATATCAGCAGAAACAATAAAGGTAAATGTCAAAGATTGCTAAGGTATCTTGTGCAGGTATACGTCTAGCTGCTTAATAAACAGATTCATTATCATAGCTTACAGTTTTGGAAGTACAATGTATGATTGCCCACTATTACATGTCTGTCATGTTGTAAATGAATTGTTGGCATTGGCGTTTTATTTTGCCGGTAATAAACAATCCACTGCCCTGCCGATGCTTGGTTTTATGGATAAACATCATGTCTTTCTAACTCTGTATTGTTGTCAATGGCAATTCTAGAAACAAACACAATAAAGCATAATGCACAAAGCAGTCAAGTAACTTAGCAGTGAATATTTCTATTAATATTTTACAGATGGAAACACTGCTGTATATAAATTAAACTCCGCTCCGCTATAATAATTCTGTTGTTCTCTGTTATGGTAAAAATCTAGGAGGTTTCATTCATCTATCAAATATGAAACACACTTAAATCCAGTTTTGATAAAATCAGTTAACCATTTTATATATATTCCCCAAATACGAATAAGGAACTCAAAAAAAAGATTGTACAGAATATTACAAGATTGCAGCATCTTTAAATGCCATCAGGAAATTCCGACTTTGGTTTTTGCAGATGTCTAAATGTTTTTTACAGATCTTGCACTCATAACCAGATTTAGCTCATTTTTACGAACTGTCTGTAAATTTATAGATGATTTGGCAACGGTAATTGGGATGCACAGAGAACGTTTCTGATTTCTGCGGCCAGACTGATATACACTCCTGATTATTTGTAAGAGGCTATTTCTTGGTGTTAAAGGCGCTTTATAGAATATGGCTTAACTGATTAGTTGTTCACCGGTCAAGGCTGACATCACATTAGTGCTACCTATAATGAGAGTGGGGTGCGTCTTCTTTACATGCATGATGTTCCTTTTCCTACCCATCAGGTAAAGAAATATTACATTTTTATAAAATGAAATGTTTCCTGCTGTTTGTACAACATCAGCAACTCATTTTTATTGTCTGTAAACAAAGCAAATACTGGCAAATGGTGCCCAGAGGTTTGTGTGGAGACATCTGCTTTTGAATGTGTGCTGACAGATTATGTTTATTCTATACAGATGTAACCTAAAAATTTAAAATAAAAGACAAGAAGAGCCAGCATACTGAAAAAGAACAAGATTTCATGAAATTAAATCAATCACATGTCATCTTTAGGGCAGGACTATAGCTGAAAATATGTGTTCAGACGTACTGTACTGCACATGCAAATCATGCGTGACGCTACATGCTTGAGATCCACTCAAAACAAACTTTCACAAGTGCTGAAGACTGTGCAAAGCTGATTAAAATGTACACAGGGTATAAGACATCTGACACTTTGTTCAAAGAAATTGAACTGTGAAATTACGCCACAGTCAAGTCAAAGAGAGGCATGTTGACAACACAATACTTTCTCAGAAGGAAATATTAGCAAGCAGATGTGAAAAAAATGGCTTTGTAGAACAGTTTCCAGCTCCTGCCTTCCACCTGCCTTTTTTTTTTTTTAAATGAAATGAAGAGCAAACAAGGGGCTAGCATGTAACAGGAAAAAGACGAAGCTCGTGGTTTTGGGGATTTTGCATTCTAGCCTGCACAGTTACTTGCTCTTTTCTTAATCTCGGTGTCTCTTTTTCTGCTGCTGTAGGTATCTGTTGCCAGTCACCTCTCAGTTCCTTGTCAAGTGTCCCTCTGGCAGCTTCAGCCGCACATCTTCAGGACTGCCTCGATCCCGGAGCTTGTTCACGACGAGACTTGGACAGTTCTAACCACATGGAAATGTTGCCAAGGCTTTAGAAGTAAATGTCAACTATTAATACAAATAATTTATTCTCGATGTATTATACTATGTTGGCTGTACAGTACCTATTAGCATTATAAAGGGCAAATATTTTAAGATGTACAGTCTAATCTTGTGTTCAAGTCAATAAAAGAATGCTTCAGTGATATTTAGTTGGAATGAGATTATCAGTGAGCCCTGTTTAAGCTACTTCATTTTGCTATTTATGACAAATGCAAAAGATTTTTGGTGCTGTTATTCAAACATTTTGTAATAATTCATTTATTCCTGTAAGTATGGCAGCAAACTGAGTTAACAGTGTAGAAGTGGAGATTCCAGAATCCAACTACATTCCAAGCTTGAAACAAAAAACACAAAAACTTTAAATGTGATAGGAAATCAAGTAGGGTGTGCCTTTGAGAATGAATTTAAGAAGTCTGCTGTATTTGTACGACAAAATAAGGTTGCTTGCAGCACACAAGGCATTGCTATGTGCTTAACTAATTGTCAATGCTCGCCTTATTTCAATAACCAAATGTTTGAGCAAAAACACAAATGTAATAGCATTACTTTGCACACTATTTAAAAATAATGTCAGTTGTCCTTTGTTGAGATTCAAGTTCATTTAGGAACTTTCTGAATGGATAAATGTTGCATTTATCAAATGTGTTAGGCATGAGATTTACAATTAAACGATAATGAGTAATTTAAAGCAAAAGAAAAAGGCCTGTTTATACAACTAGAAAAAAAGACAAATAAGTATATTTTGACTTGGACATTATGGTTAAAAAAGGCTTTGTAAATGAACATCTTCATTTTATAGCAAAACATGTTGCAAAGACTCCTTTTTCCTGTTAGTCATTTACTGCGTCACATACCTTTTCAGTTTGCCATATCAAGATGAGCAGGGAGGTTTGTCAAATTGAACTACAGATGTTTTATTTTCTATTTATGTGGAGCTGGCTCTGCTATACAGATACTCTTCTCTGCGATGTAGGAAACAGTGCCAGTGTCAGACGGCGTAGGACATGTAGGCTGTCCATGAAGCATGTAGACTAGTCCTTCATTAGGATCCTGATGTAATTGTTTAGTTATTATTCAAGTATTAATACTACAAAAGCTGGTATTATGTGACAATGAACAAGTTCCTTTGTTTATTTGTATTTATTATTATTTGTAATTATTTGAGCATTTGTGTTTGTTATGTAAGAAACTTCTTTAATGATCCATAAAATTAATTCATATTACAGTTTTTATAAGCAATATTCCAATTAATTATGTTGGTCAAAAACTAATTGTGTCCAGTTTCTATTTCCCTTAATTCTTTTGTTTCTTTTTTTATTATGAATAAGCCAAATATTTATTTTGCTCACATACATTCTTTTTTTTTTCTTTCTGAGAATAATGCTTACATTTTTATTTGAATAAATGCTTAAATATACAACTTGTTGTTTTTTTTTTGTGGATTTTCTTAATAATACTGTTAAATGTGGTTTTAAAAACCTCAATGAATGTTACTAGGCTGGCATCTCACATCTCACCTGCCAAAAGTGTGATTCATTTGCAGAATTTTAGGAAAGTTTGTGCAATTTGCAAAAGTCAAGTTTGAAACTGTGAAGAACAGCATACTGTGGCGTTCATTAGCAGTCAAGCAGCATTAGACATTCCTAGAGAAAAGAAGAAACAAATGCACTGATATCTTTAAAAATAAAAAACCAGTCGTGTTGAATTGCTGATGGCATGAGAAATGGCTGCCCAAGACCCTACTAAATCAGGCAATGAAAAAAAACAAAATGCACAATTATCTCCAGAATTATATAGACATATAGTTTCTCCTGCAGAGCTCTGGTTTCCCACTGTGGACCCTCAAGCTTTCACTTGGAAATGTTTTCAAATGATCCTCACCTAAAAGAAAGTAGCAAAGGATAGATGTTAAATTATGGTAATGTGTCACATTGCAAGCGATAGAATTCTCTCCTGTCGAAAGCAAAGGAAATCTGCACCGAGAAACCGCAACATAAAACACATACACAAGCTCCCAAGTTGCAAATATTTTTCAGGAGCAGTTTTGCAAGCATTGCATAATGACTGTCAAAGGCAAGTAGACAAAAAGTTCAGACTGCGTTTATGAAACTAGTTATTCTTAACAGGAACATTTTGGTACATTGTATCACATTACAATATAACAAAGTAAAGCCTGCAGGTGCAAATGCAAAGAATATGCTGGCAAAACGTGTCAGCAAGTCGGCACACAGATGTGCTCCGAAAAACGCAGGCATTCTTTTTTGTTTTCCATCTCTTATTTTTTAATTATTTGGTTTGCTTGCCTAACAGTTAAACATTTTCTATTCAGAATAATATAAAAGCCTTATTATTATATTAATGGTAACATATATCATTAACCTGCCATATGTGAATGATAAAACATTTGTAATGCACCTACTGTATATGCAGTTCATTTTTGTAAAGACATCTTAACTGAATTTAGACTCTTAATAGTGGTAGCTTCATGAAAAATGCCAAAATCTTTACTCTCTGTCTCTTCCTGTACAGTATATCTGAGGCTTTGCATACTGTACAGCGAGTGTGGCCACAGTATGTAGACTTTTATAACAAATAAAGTCAATTAGGGGAATTAATTGTATGTTAAAAGATCACTTTGTGCTGTTATATTTTGTTGGATTTAAACCAAATACTCCCAATTAATAAAGCTGAGTTGACGTCCGCATCTGTGTCTATCCTGAGCAAGCCATTGGCTTGCCACGTGCACTGTTGCAATTTTATTACAAAACATCGGTCATCAGGAGATTCCTGTCATGAATGTTACCTTAAAAATGTTCCGTTCATTTTCATATGTTATTAATATTTTCATTTTGTCTTTTGTAATATTTTTAACAAAATGGCATTTTGTTGAAGTATGTAATAGTCATCACTATTTTCATTATGTTTTTTCACGGTTGTGGCCATGTTGTTTTTGATGGCTGTGCCTGTTGAAAACGCTTGATGCGATTCCGACACTGCATGTCACGTCAGTATGCTACGTTTTATTTTCACACTGTGGCACGCAATGTTGTCCAAATTTTTGAAATGCAAAATAAATTGTAAAACTGAACTCTGCGAATTGAGGTTTAGTTAGGGAAAAGATCTCTTAGTAACATTTAGGCCCAATATTTTGTCGACTTTGACTTTGTAGCCAACGTTCTGATTTTGAGTGCCTGACTAGTTTTCCGTCTATTCTTTGTGATTGACCAGAAAATAGATTGCAGGGATGTAAACCAAGATGTTAAGAAATACACTTGAATGAACTAACCAGAAACATGATCTAAAAATCAAAGTCGAAAAAGAAAAGCAAAGGTACCTTTTAGCAGCAAAAAATGCATCGTGTCCTTCACTGTTTACTTTCAAAAACATCAGCTATAAAGGAAGTAGATATACAGTATGTGTTGAATGATCGAAATGGAAATAATCTATTATAATAAATATGGAGGACTGCAAGTAAGTCCTATAAGAATGCGCCAGAAACTGGTAGCTACAGGATGTTGTTTGAAATTACATGCTCCTGTTAGGATTACCCCAGCTAATTAGGCTAAGGAGAGGCGTCAGACAAAGAACAATCTGTAATTGACCCCCTTTAAGGTTTTCAAAAAATGAAAGACATGGTAGGCATGCCTTGAAATGGTGCTTGCAGGTACAAGCTTAGGTGGACAAGTAGCCCTCAACTGAGCTGGAGAAGCTACAGAGAACCATTATGTAGGAAAATTACCCAAAAGGTAATGCATTGCCAGTCAAGTGACTGACAAGAGTGTGACTGTCACAAACATATTTCACCATGGAAATGGACACAGGCTCTTGGGGCACAAAACGTAAACCTTTCTGGTTGGGAAAGGGCCAGAACTCATTTGGGAGTTTGAAAAACACCATTTAACTATAGTCAGATTCACCTCTACACAAAGGATTAGCTCTAGAAACAAACTTCTTGATTAAAGTTGGTCTCTCTCCAGCTCTTGAGGATCTTCATGGAAGTGGCGCCGGGCATGTATGGGGATAATCTGAAACCCCTAGGTGGGAAATGTAACACTTCTGTTACAGTAGAGATATGGATACCCTCAGTGCAGGTTTGAGTTAGAGAGAAGAAAAAACGTTGTGAGCAAGTAAACACGGAAGATCTATCGTGAGTGTTCTTCCCTTTAGGGATATTCAATGCTTGAAAGAGTACCATCTGGCTCAAGTTCTACTGAGAGATTTCATCACTCATATGGAGAATCACAGAGATACCTGGATGGATATGACCAGGAGAAATAGCTTGCCTGATCTGAATCCAAGAGAGTGCTTGGTACTGGATTTCTGTGTTACTCCTGGATTGTCAATGTGAATGCCGTGTTTGAACACAAGGTTGCCTGCAATCTTGGATCAAAGGTCACTGTTTGGATTTCCTAGCCTAATCATTTGATCGGAGGCCATGCATTCTGGATACTCAGGTAAAACAGATGTGCTGTAAACTGCTGTTTGGTGAACTGGCTGAGACAGACAGAATACTCACTGGACAGACCTGGAAAACCCAAACATGCAGTGTGCTGAAATATCTAGTACCTTTGTTGGTAAATTTCAAGCATGTAGAGTCCATGTTCAAGATCTCAGTAATTGGTGCAGCTGCAAATGGTTGTGGCCAAATGATTGTTGATTCTTGTAATGGTGGTAACCCACACACCTGTCAGTTGACCGCAGTACTAAGGAAAAATGTGAATGTTACCAGAAGGGTTTCAAGAGTTGACTGGCAAACAAAAGTGGTTCCAGCTAAGGTAAAGTGAATGCATTTATGTGGGATAAGTTTGGTGACAGCATGGGGAAAGACTTTCAGATGGCCAAAAGATGTTCTAGCGATCCTTTTGACAGCTCAGGAAAGGTAAGTGGGGTGTTTCCCAGCCTGCTGTCAGTAGAAAGACCACTTAGACGAATATTAAGCCCGATAGATATACCCTCATTTTACATTGTAGCACCAGATACATTGGTTGGATATGGGTCCATCTTGGAGGTTAGGGTGACTGTGGTTATTAAAAAGCTCTGTAGCAACAAGGCCACATGGGGGATGCGATTAGACCAGAAACACTGAAAACTCTATAGGGGAATTTTGGCTAACATACCTCTTCAGTGTTGCATGGAAAGCAGTAAACGTGCTTTGGGAGTTATTGTAGCTGAGTATAATAGACCTAGAATGAGCATCAGCACATCCAAATCTGAGATCATGGTTATCTCCCAGAAAAGAAATGGTTTGTTCCCTGTAGTTAAGGGGTGTTCTACTAATTCAAGTTCCTCTTGGTGTTATTCATGAGTGAGGGTAGAGGTGATTCTGAGATTGACTAAAGAATCAGTGTAGCAGTTTTATGACAATCGCATTGGATCTTGGTATTCACCAACTCTTGGCGGAGACTAAAAAAAATCAGATGTTGAGTAGAAGAAACTGAAACCCTTAGCAGGGTTTCTGAGCTCATTATCTGTAACAGGGTGAGGAGTTTTGGCAATAAGGGAAAACTTTGATGTAAAATGGTGCTTTCCAAGATCAAGAGGACCCAGTTTAGTTGGTTTTGGCATAAGTTAGAATGATCTCTGGATGCCACCCTAAGAAAGTGTCCAGAGCATGGCAACTGGCAACCGCTGGGCACGCTGGAAGTATTAGGTTTGCCCTGAGGGCAACTTGGTTTCCCTAAAAAGAGCTCAGGGAAGCTGCAGGAGATAGCGAAACCTCGGTCAGCCCCACTGGCTTCAGTTCTCCATCTGCAGTAATGAAAATTTCTGGTTGTGGGGGTTTCACATCTCATTGAAATTCTGAAAGATGTTTTATTTTCACATCTTATAATGCACAGAAATCTATTCGTTTTCCATTCTTTTGCTTCATGTTAGATCACTATCTTCTAAAGAGTTTGTGCTCTTCATTGTTTCTTTTTTTTATTATACAGATACTCGACAGTAAGGTGTAAATTAAAAGGTTCCCTACAGATAAGCCTGCACTATTTAAACCTGTGAATGTTTATGATAAAGAAACTTAGTTAATTATTTATACTCAGAAATAAGAGAAAAGTTCTGAATTAAGTGGAACTATTTTATTCTGGTTCAAATAACCTTTTGTTATTTTCTTAAGATATTAAAATACAAGGTAACAGGAAATATGACAGAGAAATGCAGGATGCATTTAAAAGCACCCATTAACAGCAAGAGTTTTCCTCTAATTGAAGAATAAAGCAGAATGAAAAGTGCATTCACTGCAGGCCTCCGGGATGAGTGGTGGGCGTCAGACTGCATAAAGCCTCCATCCACTGTGTCCATCGTCAAGCTAGCTAGCTGTAACTGACACATTGGCATAAGGGCATTTTTAGGGACATGACACTGGAGATATTATATCTTTAGTTCTGAATTTTGGCTTGCACTTTGTTTTCCATTGTTTGACACCATAACTTTGTTCTGTGGTGCTTCAGGAGCAAGTGAAATCCTCCTCAGAATAATAAAGTATGTCTGTCTAGCTAGCATTTTTAGGTGTGGTTGTGTCTAATTCAAAAAGGACCTACTGGCTTTTCTTGTCTGTCTGTCTCCATGACACAATTCCGCATTCAGTGGACCGAGTTTGTTTGTTTTCCGCAGTTATTGCTCAACGACATTTGTCAAGAAAGCTGAGCTTTCATTGGAATATCTCAAATTGAGTACCACTGCACAGCTTTTCAGAATTTCCAAATCTCCCTTTGAAAAGCGTTGCCAAAATTGCGAACTCGCCTGTTTTAAAATAGAGAACCATTCTGTGTCAAATTTACCTCAAGAGAGGACACTTTATCTGGAATGTTTTCTACTTGTCTGATAGCCGCTCCTAAACAGCAAAACAGACCCTCAGTACAAGGTGAGCACACAAGACATTGTGCACCAGCTCACTTCGTCTGCTGCATCAGGCAAAAAAAAAAGAAAAATGTCACTTCTCTGGAGTTTAATGTAGGAGGAAAGGAGTCATGTCAACACCTCTGTAAGCAAAGAATGAACAACACTAACCACTGGATGTTTCAGCACACTACAAACAAGCTCATGACTGTGCTAACTGCACATTTAATGATTCAGAATTTCTCTGACACTGTAATTTATTAGCAAAGCTCCAGACTTGTTCTCCATCATGGGCCAAAGAAACCAACCATTTTTCCTTGAGAACTAAATATTGGTTTTAACTCCAGAGTGGGTGTTTCTTCTTACTGTAGTCCATGGCTGGCTTTTCTTCCCGGCCAATACCCCCAGGCCGCCAGATGGAGCTCTCCCTGCAGCATGGAGGTGCCCCGGATACCAGCAGGGAATCATGGACAATGGTGTTTTCCTCTACAGCCCTGCTGGATATATCACAGGGGCCAACAGAGGACGCTGCAGGGAGGCCCAGAGAGTCATTTATGCCCTATAACCTGGAAGTGCGTCTTAGTCACAGCGACAGGAGAGTTGACGTACTTCCGGGGTGAAGAAAAGGACGTTTTATCTGACCCGTAAGTGATAAGGAATCATGGACTGAAGGATGGGAAACACTTCCGGGTCAGGGACTATAAAAGACTCTATAGAACACCAGAATGTTGAGCTGAGTTGGGTGGAAGGGTGGCAACGCGTCTGGGAGTGGAGGATTGGTTTATTGTAGTATTGTGAATTAATTTATGAGTATTGTGGAGAGGAGGGTGCTTTGTGCATTGTTGTGTAATAATAAAGTCAACATTTGGACTTTTACCTGGTGCCTGGAGTCAAGTCTAAGGGGTTCAAGGGAGCGATAGCGCCCCCTATCTATCACAGTGGCGTAGTCAGCAGGATTCTCTGGCCGTCGTTTTGGCAGAGGACCTGTTTAAAAATTTTCTGTAGGCAGAGAACCCTGAGAAGACTATGTTTAGGCACTCAGAAACATCAACACAAACCCCATTTTCCACGACTGTCATGGGGAAAAAGAAGAACAGGCAGAGCGGCCGCTCGACTGGAGGTCCCGTGTTTAACATTTCCTACGCTCAAGAAGCACCATGGAGCAGCTACATGTATCGGGAAAAGCATCCGGAAGAGGACGATTTCAATGAGGTATGTGCCAGGGAAGGATTCAAAAACATTTTTAAAATAACACATTTTGTCCTGTGCACATACCTCACAGATTTCCATCCGGAGGCTCTGCGGGAGGCAGTTGTGTTCCCAAAGACGGTGGTATACTCAGGTACGAGCAGACGAGCACGAAAGAGGACTTCGGCTGCTGGCGAGGTACACGTGACCACACCCAGTGCATTGTGGGAAGGAGAATGTCCACGTCCCACTGCTTGCAATTTCGCCATCAAAGAGACAGTTCTGCACTTTCCGAAGGGGAAAGGGGAGGCAAGCAAAGCA
Organism: Polypterus senegalus; assembly: GCF_016835505.1. Taxonomy (NCBI): domain Eukaryota; kingdom Metazoa; phylum Chordata; class Cladistia; order Polypteriformes; family Polypteridae; genus Polypterus; species Polypterus senegalus. The sequence goes on along the minus strand of NC_053167.1, from coordinate 62,176,926 downwards.
CCGCTTACCCCACGAGATGGTAAGGAGCCCGGGAAATGGCTGATCGGTCTGCAGAAAAATTAATAAAAGCAGACCGCAGTTCGCCGAAGATGGCAACCCGGTCCTCGGCCCAAGAGAACTACAAATCCCAGAAGCCGCCACGAGATCCATCAGAACACGTACCAAGAGCGGCCTTGTTCATTGGCTCCTGACCGGATGGTAAGGCGAACAAGGAAGTAAGTCTACCTTCAGCCAAAATAAATAACATTGTGAACGTGCGGGAACTCGAAAAATTAATAGAGCCCATACGAGATGTCTTGCAAATGCTGACGGCGATAAAGAAGATCGCCGGGGAGCTGGGAGAGAGACAGCAGAAGCACCCATCAGGAAGGTAGATGAGTACCTGCAGCGATTAGGCCGGGAGTCTCCCGTATTACAACAAACAAACAAGCAGCAGTCCATGCTCTTGGTCCATCTTAGGAAATGCTTTTGTTAGTCTGGCTAGGAAGTTTAACTTTTGTGAATCTTTAATTTTTCATTTTACATTTTGGAAATTTAATTAGGTACCTTGTGATTTCTGGTATTGGCTGTAGCCTGTTTTAATAAACTACTTCTTTAGTTTGTGTTGTGAACTGGAGCTGAACCCATGGCTATAAAGGCCCCACATGACAAGCTTTACTGGCCAGGAAACCTTCAGCCTTCCTGGGCTTAATCCACACTCTAAGGGCCAGCTTCTTGGCCTAGCAGTCTTTATAAGGAAAAACACTATTCCAATAACTTCACAAAATCAAAAACTTCTGGCTTGTAAAGGGGGAGACCAAGGATCTTTATAAGTAAAAGATTTAGCAAACAAATCAGGAAAAATACAAGAATAAGTTCAAAGTAGCAAAAAATGGCAAACATGTATCCCCGCCAAGGTAAACCTGAAGCAAACCAGTCACAATACATTAATCTTAAAAAAAAAAATCCTTAGTCCAGAGCAAAATGATCAAAAATACAAACGAGCTGAAAGCAACATTCACAAAGGCAGCTCCAAATAACAGAATCAAATGGGTCTCTGCTCAGTTCTCCCTGACGTTCGCCTTTATAAAGGCCAAAGGAGGACTCAGCAAATGGTGTGGTCGCGGTGGCCCCGCCTCTTTTGGCTCCACCCACAAAATACATGGAACATACAGACATTTAAAGGGACCGCACAAAATAACAGAAACAATATAAAATATGACAAAACAGCAGTTACACAGAGGTTTTCTCCTTAATGTACCTACCATTCTTTTCACCAGTAATTCAATATTATAATTATATGGTTTTTTTTTGTAGCAGTATTGTTTTCTTGTAATTGTTACATGTTCTTGTTTTGGCCATCATTGTGTGATGTTGTTTGGATATCAGCAGTCATCTTGTGCGTAGTAACGTGTTCTCGCTGATATCACAGGATACCAGGAAGCTGGCTGTCATGATGTCGTCACCCAGAAGATATTTAGGATGGTAACACGCTCCTCTTAATATTGCATTCCAAAATGAAAAATGGTTGCAGTGTTAAGGTTGTGTTAAACTTTGAGCACAACTGTTTTCGTTTGCATGTTGTTTTTGTGTTTCATTTTAATCTGTAGGCCTACGCTTCAGACTTTTGCAGATTATTTCTGACCTTGATTTTTGTCTCTTCCATCTCTCTGTCCTTTACAAAAATTTCTCTCTGCGTGCTTCCATTCATAGACTGATTCCACTGGGTGTCAGAAGTATTTAAATAAGAATGGGATCGGGGAAAAGGGCCTGAGTTTTATTAGCTGACAGAGGGCTTTACTAGGAAGACAATACTCAATTAAACAAGCCCAGGGTGTGAAACCCAAATCATAAATCAGAGAATGTAATGGAGGAGTTAATAACCAAAATAATTTCAAAGAACTAGAACCAACCCACAAGATGAAAGTTGAGGTCACTTAACTAAAGAATTCCTTGCCACAAATGAGCTTAAAACACTAATGAGAACGCTAGTTTTTTTCTTCATTGTATCCACAAAGTTGGGCACACCAGGAAGTGAAAAATGCTGCCCTTTATATCCTCGACCTGGGGATGTCATTTGCCACACAGTTCTGGTTAAAATCAGACAGAATGCACAAGATGGAAGAACCCATATCACAAGCAAAATGGTTCCACTTCAAAGTACCATTACAGCAAGAGTACACGCGCCAAGACTGATGACGGACTTTACATCACGCGCATCCTAGCAGACCCTTACAGCAATACAGATGCGTTAAGTATAAACAGGCTTTAATCTACCATCATTTAAGGTTTTGTGTTGTTTGTTATTGTCCTTCAACTATATATGTTGTAAACACCATGGCAGATGGACTGGCATCCCAACTGGGATGGAACGTGGATCCTTGCCTGGCTGGGAGGCAATAACAGAAGATCAATATGAGAGGAGGCATAACCCGGCTGAGGATGGAGCTGAATTGTTATCCTAGTTGGTTAGGGGGACTAATGGATGAACTGGGATATGTTACTTACCAAGAGCAGTTCCTCCCCCAGTACAACAGATAGCAGTGCTCCGCTGACATGGACCTAATGTAGACACCCACTGGGCTCCATGGGTTTTATAGTCCTGAGGGACAGCCCTGTCAGGGTCCTTGGGAGCCACCAGAGGTCACTGCAGGGAGAAGGACCCCTTGTTTCGAGGGGCTTCCTCTTGACTCAGAAGTGCTTCCATCAGACTATACCCTGGCACTGGGAACACTCACAGGTCCAACATGAAAGGAAGCCAGTCAGAGTTGGAAGGCAGCGGGCGAAGCTCACCTGGAAGAGGAGAAGGAGTATTGTACATTAAAGATTGTGCTGTGGACTGGGAAAAGGTATTTGCTGAATACAAAATGTTTATTTGCCCCTTGGTGTGGTTATGTCTGGGGTTTGGAGGCTCGGTGACACCCCCTGGGGGTCACCATTTCTATATACATATGTATCTATATATACTTGCTTTTATGCATCTTCTATTATCCATATGTTATACTCTACATTCTGATATTTGGTTTATTGCAGTAAGTGTATAGGGTTATTAGTTGAAAAACAGTCTATCACCACGTTCAGATTACGACAAAGAATAGAAATTATTTAACATACTGTAGACTTTTGCCAGTTTATGAACCGCAATCACAAACTGTATAGATCTCTTCACATTTCTGACATCCCAGCTGGAAGGCGAAACAGAAATTCCTGGGTGGGCAGAAGCTAAGATTCTCTATGACAACTTTACAATAATTTGGGGTCCCTGGGTGGGACTGGAATTGCTGAAGGCAACACTGATAGTCAATTAACTGATTGATTAACATCAATCAATCATTTTTCCTTCTCAGACCATACGTGTTTTCTACAAAGATTAACCCACCTTCTTTATTACCAATCAATCAATCAATTGCTCTTCTCACACCATACACATTTCCTGCAAAGACTAACCCACCTTTTTATTACCATGGGAAATTATTCCCATCCTACTTGAAATTACAGTAAATCAAAACAATCCATACTAGTATATGGTACCCCCTTCACCAGTGCCATCCTCAACTAGACAGAACGAGAGATTCAATAACAGCTTTTTATTTAAAGCACAAATCACTGCATGTCACCATAGGAATAAGATTGTTCTGTGGAGCTTCGGCAGCAAGTGAGACATTTCAAATTAACTACGCCATAAGTTGTAGACGTCTCCAGATAGTGTTCCAAAGATTTTGGGTAAGCCTTGTACCTTTGGACCTACTGCTAAACTGTAAATAGATTTTTTAAGCTAAAAAAAATCTTAAGTTAAATGGTGTCTAAATAAGTATTTTTAGATAAGCCACCAATTTTGATAATTTCATTTCGGTGGAAGTTTCTCCTTTAGCCTCCCCCTATAACAGGGAGGGCTTTGTGTGGCTGTGTGTGTTAGAAAATAATTAACCTTCTTGCTGAAAAATGTCACATTATTTTGCTTCTGTACTCAATTTTGACACTGTTCTGTAAACTCCAGAGACCTGAAATACTGTTACCACTGACTTTCCTTCTAGGAGAATATTCACTGCAAGGTCACCGGGTTGTGAACAGAGAGATCTGTGACCAAATGCAAATGTTATAACATGAAAATGGTTAGCAGTACTCCAGTACTTAGAAAAGGAGGAGATGGCTGCAGTCCACAATAACTGACTCCTGCCATATTTGTGAACTCTAATATCGTTCAGTCTGAAATTCAAAAAAAGAAAGAAAGAAAAAAACAGACAATATGTAAGCAAAAGTGAATCAATGAGCCATCTAGCCAGTCCCTCCTTATGCACATCAATCATTCTGTTTACATGACGGAACATTCTATTGAAATCATATTACTGCACAGTTATTTTAATAAATCTGTGCAGGTAAACGGCAAAATTGGATTTGGGAATCTGGTGGTTTCCTGTAATTAGATTTGAGTACCTTGGTAACGCATTTTTAATCATATTCTGTTGCCTTCGAAAAGTCAGACAGCTGATTACCAGATCAAAAAAAGCAAAGCACTGCCTTTTTGTCATCACAAAATTGCACTGTGCAGGTAAAATCCTTTGATACTGTTAGCATATCAGCTTTTTCATTTCTAAAATGATGAAAAGGCCTAGAAGAAAAGAGAAAAGAAAAAAAAAATCCTTGACATGTAATCAGAATATGGGGGTATGAGGGGGGTGCGGGAGGTATGGGTTGCAAGAAATACTTAAAACTAACCTCTGGGAGTATGGAAAAATAGAAAATGTGGGGAAAATGTGGGAATGTCATTTTTTAGGTATCTTTAGAATTGTATCTGTTTGACAGGGGCGGCCTGGTAGTGTTGAAGACTTACAGCGTTAGGCCCAGTAGTGTTGACGACTTATGGCATTCAGCCCAGCAGTGTTGATGACTTACAGCGTTAGGCCCGGTAGTGCTGATTACTTACGGTGTTTGGCCTGGTAGTGATGAAGACTTACAGAGTTAGGCCCGGTAGTGCTGATTACTTACGGTGTTTGGCCTGGTAGTGATGATGACTTATTGCGTTAGGCCCGGTAGTGTTGAAGACTTAGAGCGTTAGGCCCAGTAGTGTTGACGACTTATGGCATTCAGCCCAGTAGTGTTGAAGACTTACAGCGTTAGGCCCAGTAGTGTTGATTACTTACAGCGTTAAGTCCAGTAGTGCTGACGACTTATGGCATTCAGCCCAGCAGTGTTGACGACTTACGGTGTTTGGCCTGGTAGTGCTGATTACTTATGGTGTTTGGCCTGGTAGTAATGATGACTTATAGCGTTAGTCCCGGTCTTAGAGCGTTAGGCCTGGTAGTGATGACGACTTACAGCGTTAGGCCCGGTAGTGCTGAAGACTGATGATTTACGTTATGCCATTCGGACCCTGCCCCAGTGCCTAGCTGTGGTGCTGATGGTTTGTTTGCTCTGATTTCCCCCAAATAATCATCACTCCTCTTTCGGTCTAAATGCACGTACTTGGGTCTACTGGCAAATTGAAATTAGCCTGGCAAGACTGAGTTGCCTATGTGCCGCTGTACTCTGGTAGAAGGCTGGTTCCTGCCTTGCTCCAAATGCTGCTGAGAAAGCCCCCATCTCCCCATCACCTTGTAGTGGACAAATCCTGTTCAGAAAATGGGCGCACATTTCAATTACTTATAGCTAGTTGATGATCTCACTGTGGCTTTCTGGGAAAAGACATCAATAGACTCCCTCAGGGATTCAACAGTAAGCAAAGAGGCACCATTTTTATTTGAGACCAACAGAAAAGTGAATTAGCTAAGCACCTCATTTCTTCAATTTATTTTAATTAAAAATAGAGAATTATCGTTTGTTTAAATTGTTCCCCTTTGCCAGGCTAATAGTCACATAATGCGTAGGATGTTTACTGTAATATTCAGCTAATTGAATAATATTTACCCAAACATGCCTTTATTTGGCACATATTTGGAGAAAAAACACTAGAAATATTTGCAAGAAAGCGCCCAGGGTACAACCTTCACTAATACCCTTAGCTTGTAATATAAACACATTCACGTCTAGAATGTCAAAATATGCCCACACCGCTGTGAAGTCCTTTGACAGATAATGAGAGGGGCTAAAATGCACATTCCTGATTAAATCTGTGGAGATGTTTGTATTCCAAAGTTGAATGTCATTTCAAGAGGCATTTCAAATGAAAAAGGGAAAAAAAGGAGTCTGTGTGGATTTCACACATTTTATAGACTCGGCTTGGCTTCCACAATATATTTAATGCTTTTACCAGGCATTTGGATTTGCAAAGAGTCAGCGCCCAGCCAGCTCACGTCTGTTATCTGGATAAATAGTTGCCATCTTAGCCCGAATGAAATGTGCCGGTCACGAAATATGGCCACTTTTATTAGTTTAAATAAACAGATTTAAATAAATAAGTGTGGCATTTTGGCCTCATTCTTTGAAATTGAATGCGTCTGCTATACAGGACATGCACAACCTCAGTCTGTTTGTCTTTCATCTTTTGCAGTTCTCATTAATTGGCCCAGCAAAGCGTAGATCGGTTTTAATTGCGCTCGGTGCAGTAGCATTGGCCTGCTTGAAACATTAGAACTGACTGAAATGTGCAGGGATCGTTCACATTATTGCCACACACATGCTGAATTTATGAAACCTTTTTATTACATCATAACAAAGAAAATGAGCTCACTTTTGAAAGGCGATATTTTTCCATTACTTATCCGCTCAAAATGTAAATCCTGGATAACCTTGTTAAAAAATTAACAAAATTCTCTACGTCAATGGAAAAAAAAAAGAAATGGGAGAGGTGCCGTCAGCACCTGGCTGGAAGTCTCCACAAGATGTCTCACTTGCTTCACTGTTTGACAAGTACAGCCGGATGGTCCAGCTCCGCAGACACAGCAAAGGCCTTTATTTTGCTTAAAAACAAACGTCTGAACTCATTTAAAATGCACTCCTTTGAGCAGGTTTTCCCAACAACACTTCTAAGTTTCCTGGAACTGAGTGATAACTTTTTGAGTTTTTCCTGAATGTGGCAGGCAGGGTAGCTTAATGGCTGCCAGTTGTTGAATATTTGTATTCTCTGTTTTGTGCCTTTCAGGGCTGAGGAGAGCATTAAAACAGGTTAACAGTAGCATTTTACCAGATAATTGCATAACACAGTTTGAATTTCACCAAATGGCATCCCAATTGGGTTTTGTTCCTTCTTTATACCCAGTGCTATTAGGATGGGTGGGCACTGGCTCTGCATGAGCCTCAACTGGATTAGCAGCTTAGGAAAGCAATTGATGAATAAATGCATTTCATAAGAAGCATTTGAAAGGTTCTTCATCTCATCCTGTAATTAAACTGATGCCATATCTTTATAACACTTGGTTCACATCATCCCTCCCGTGTTATATTTCAAGCCTTGGTTTTTGCCTCAGCAGATCATATACAGTAAATATATACAGTAAATGACTGGCAGTCAAACCCTAACACTAACCTACTGGTTATCTCTCCAGAACCATAAGAGCAATTGGAATTCCACTCCATAAGCTTCATTCACCCTCTGAGGCCTGCCATCCTAACATCTGTCCTACTCCTTTACAGTAGATGCCTGCTTCTAAGGCTTTTAAATGTAAAGCTCCTTCGTATTAACACTTGAGCGTTGAACATATTATTTTATCATTGGTTTACTTGCATTGCATCTCCTCAGGTGTGGTGTCCTGTAGATTCCTTTACATCTGGATTCTCACACCTACATTATGACTTGGAAGTGAGACAAACTTGCCTAATCCATTTCAGATCATCGGGAGCTGAAAAACTCCTCCAGCAGCAGGAACCAAGTGGGTCATCAGGGGGTCTGAAGAATCACACATACACCCATACTGAGCCAATTGAAAGAGGCCAGTGAACCTAAAATGCTTGTCTTGGAAATGTGGGAGGACAACTGGAGTACTTGGAGAAACAAACACAGGTATTGGGGACAATGTGAAAGATCCACCCATACAGCAATCAGGCATGCAATGCAAGCCCAGAATGTTGGACATGTTAGGTGACAACAAGCACAGATATGTGGGAAGATATGAAAGGTCCAATCAGGCATGGGATTCAAACCCAGGATATTTTTCATGTTCAGTGACAATAAAAACAGATATGAGGGACAATGTGCAAGGTCCACCCATACAGCAACCAGGCATGGAGCTCAGAGCCAGAATGTTGGCCATGTTAGATAACAACAAACACAGACATGGGAGTCAATGTGCAAAGTCCACCTATACAGCCAGCAGGCATGCATCTCAAGTCCAGAATGCCAGGTTGGGAATGTTAGGTGACAACAAATACAGACTTGGGGGGCAATGTGCAAGGTTCCGCTTATCTGAGATCGGGTCACAGGGGCAGCAGCTTGAGCACGAGATCCCCAGACTTCCTTCTCCCTGACCACTTCTTCAAGCTCTTTCCCGAGGCGTTCCCAGGCCAGCCAGGAGACATAGTCCTTCCAGCGTGTCCTGGGTCTTCCCCGGGTCCTCCTCCCAGTTAGACGTGCCTGGGACAGATCAGATGCCAGAGCCACCTCATCTGACTCCTCTCGATGCGGAGGAGCAGCGGCTCGACTCTGAGCCCCTCCAGGAATAACTGAGCTTCTCACCCTATCTTTAAGGGAAAGCCCAGACACCCTGTGGAGGAAACTCATTTCAGCCGCTTGTATTCACAATCTCGTTCTTTCGGTCACTACCCATAGCTCATGACCATAGGTGAGGGTAGGAACGTAGATGGACTGTTAAATTGAGAGATTTACCTTTTGGCTCAGCTCCTTTTTCACCACAACAGAACGATGCACAGTCTGCATCACATCCATAAAAGTTATGAACAGAATTGGTGACGAAGGGCGGCCCTGGCAGAGTCCAACTCTCACCGGAAATGGTTTTGACTTACTGCTGGCAATGCGGACCAAGCTCTGACACCGGTTGTACAGGGACTGAACAGCCCTTATCAGGGATCCGGTACCCCATACTCCCGGAGCACCCCCTACAGGATTCCCCGAGGGACACAGTAGATAAAATTATCTTCACATTAAATAATTAATAACATATTAATACCTCCATCCATTATCAAACCCACTTAAACCACTGAGATAAATGCATAATTATCAAAATAAATGGTTCCAATCTTTAAGTCCTATCCCAAAAACATCATGTTTTAGGACATTTTAAAAGAATGCTCCCATATTTTTAGTTTACTTCTTTTTATTGTTATTAATTCCTATTTATTTTATGTAATTTTAACATAAAATCCCACAACCCTGAACAGGATATGCCACCAGAAAATGGATGTATGTTGTACATCTTGATGCATTGTATCCTACTACCGACCTGCTTGTTCTATTTGGATGTATTCCATGAATTTCTTGCTGCCCCTCAACCCTGCAAAGGAATAAATGGGCCCTGAAAATGACTGGATGTATGTGCAGCTGTACAGTATTTATTACTTATATTCCTGTTTTTGCTGTGCTTTAATATATGGCATGCGTTGTGTTGCAGCCTTGTATGAATGCTGCTTCATAAATAAAGAAAACAATATTGACATGAATACGACTTCCTGCCTGCTATACATTACAGTGCTATCCAATATGATTAGTTTAAGTCACAATATGGTGACCCAGTTCCAGAGGGATCGAAGTTAAGTCACGGAGGTTACAGTATGTCATGTCACACGCATTTCTAAAATTTAAATATAGCAGAGACAGGCCTGTCTAAACAGAATTCTTTTTCAAATGCCATTCTTGCTGGGAGGTTTTATTTTTTTTCCCCTTGATTTGAATCTTCAAGCATTCGGGATGAAAGGCATTGAATTCATCCAACCCATACGTCTGCAATTTATCCATGCTTCTGTTTAGTCTTTGGTGTTGTTGTTTTATTTAAATCTTTTCATATGCATCACTCCGAAGAGCCCGCTGGTAAGCGTTTGAAAATGGCACTTTTTGCTTTAAATGAAAGACAAAACATTTACTGAGACACTTACCTAAAACCAGCAGATTTGTTCAAAAGAATTATGTAAGCGGAATGTTTATAATCATTCCCAAAATACATAAATTTGGCAAGAATAAGTTAAGCATGAAATTGTTGTTGTGACACAGCTGTCAAGAGAGCCCTGAAGCTCTGAATCATGATCCACAATTTCTCATCGCCAGTGGTGCCTGGTGCCTCTGAAACTGGGAAGGAAGGAAGAAGAACGAAGAAGAGACACATTGACTCGATGTTAGAGCAGTGGCAGGTGGATAAAACCATCGACTCATTCAATTCTGAGCCCACTTATCCAACACCAGGTTGTCGGGGGCTCCTATTCACAGTGTAAAAGAAAGATGTCACTAAATGATTTATGCATCCATCCATTTAATGTGCCCACTGTACCAGTTTCAGGGGCATGGGGTTATAAGGCAGGAACCAAGCCTAGATGGAGAGCCAGTGCATCATAGAGCATCTCTAAAGTGTAAACGACATCAACTGGAAAACTGCAAGCAACCTTTAACAGATGATCGCACAGCTAAATAAATTCGTAAAAAATATGCTAATGCAAAATAAACATACGCTAAGAAAAATAACTTGTATGAAAACAATGCAAAAAAGAATAAGTGGGAAACTGCGGTGAACCCTCCTCACTAACTAGGAGTTTAATCCAATACAGCAGTGAGAAGAAACCCGGCGGCTACATGGGGGCTCTTGGGCCGTTTTGAAAACCGCTGCTTGAACCTAACATGGAGATCCCTGCGGAATTAAAAGGCCGACTGAAAAATGAAAAACCTGCAACCTAACTGAAGGAGCACCTCATTCTAACTGAACGTACATTTTCAGGGCACCAATTCAGTATTTCAGGACTTTGGTGAGCCCTCTTTTTAGGATACGTATAATAGAAACAAAGCTCTGATGTAGGCATGGCAAGCAGTCTTTATTTTATTTAGTCTACAATAAACATGTACACGCATACAGTGCCCTCAATTTGTATTGCCAAAGTTAATTATATTGCAGTATTGCGAGTCAACACAAATTTGAGATGAAATGCATAAAATGTCACATTTTATTTCATTGTACTTCAATCCTTGTGTATGTTAAAATTTTTTAAATTAGATCCTTTTTACGTGAGATCCCCTTACAGCAAATACAGCTGTATGCATTAAAAACATTTGTGTGGTTCTGCAGCCTCTCAGTTTCCTGAGGCTCCTAATGGTGCAAATGTTACTAATTTTATTTAAATAAAATTACATCCAAAGTAGCGATGCTAAGGCCATTTGGCACTAGACGAGATAACAGGCCATGCTGCTAGTTTACAAAGTGCAAAAGATGTTCATTCCTGAAATAAAACATGTCTGACTGCCAAAAGGCTCATGGGGTTGCCTTACTGCCAGCCCCTCCACGACTGTGTGAGTAAAGTCAGAATCAGATGCAGTCCCATCCCCAAAAGTAATAATACTGGACATAGTCATGCTGGGGTCCTGGCCTGAGACACAACTGCAAGGAGAACAGCAAGAAAACTAACACAATTCCAATAAATCCATCATGCTCACGACAAAGACGTTTCACTCAAGGTCCGTTTAGTAGAAAGTAGTCCAGGTAGAACATGAACACATTTTACACAGGATAAACGGCAGATTATACTGCCATATACAAAGCAGTAGAAGTAGACAGTTTTGCTCTCGAGATGAAAACCAGACATTTCCTCAAAGCTACTAAATTGCCATTGCACAATGGATTTTGATGTTAAGCAGCAATATCTTTGTAATAACCTTTTTCATGCTGGAGTAATTTCAAAAATATGGCACACAATAAACATCACGAACACATTGTGACACCTGGTTGGAAAGCGAACTATATGACTGAATCTACAAAGCGCACACAAGTAAGCAAATACCTTGATAAAATGACATCAGTCACATGGAATCTGACCCTTGTAAACATACAACATGAGAAGAGAGTAATCATCAAAGCTCAGCAGCCCCCAAACTAGCCAATTTCACACATACGCACACTTCGATATATCCATCAGTTACTACAGATAACTCTTAAGGCAGAATAGTTACATTTGTATGCCTTGGAGGTTTCAGATAAATGCTTACTGGCACTCCTGATCTTTGTTCATCGGAGCCATTTTGCAGAAGGAGAGTGAACTGAGGGTGGGCCTGGTATGACTGGTTAGAAAAGATCTTAAAGTCATGACTTTTCAGACTGCAAAAGTACTCTGATTCCACAGTAGAGATTCCGTGGACTGTGATATGTTAGAAGATGAGTACATCACTCATCTGTCAGTCGTGGAGAGATTTCAATACTTAATCATAAGGGAGAATCTCAGAACACCTTTATATACCAACCTGTAGAAAATTGCCATTGCTTCCTGTGATACCTCAGATTTCTTTAACTGTGGCGGACAGATTAATGTCTTGATGGCTTTCTTGACAATAACAGATGTATGTTGACCTCTTGCGTTAGACTGATTGAAATGGTGGTGCCTTAAAATTCTCCACTGATATATTAAAAGTCAAACTTGTTCAAAAGTCCACCACTAGCTATTGGTTTTGACATTTAATATATATTGTAAAAGCAACAGCATTTGACCAGTCATGTACTTCACGAGGTAGAAGGGTCCTTTCATCAGGACTCAGTGTAGAATGGCCATTAAGGGCCTAGTTGGCCGAGGTCTCCAGGACGCTGACCATGTCTGGCTTGTCTGACTTCATTTCTACAATTAGCTGATGGACAGATATTGTTGTTTTTCATTTAAGTTAATTTATTTCTACTTTGATTTTGATCTATTTGAACAAATCTGGCTCCTCACACGTGATAGTTCTTTATTGAGAGAATGTTATAATCTATTCTTGCATTTTGGCTTTTAGTTTCTCCTACTAAAGAATAAAGAAGAAGGATGTCTCACACCTGGACAAACTGGTGAGGAAGGCAGGCTCTGTTGTAGGCATGGAGCTGGACATTTTGACATCCGTGGCAGAGCGACGGTCACTGAACAGGCTCCTGTCATTCATGGAGAATCCACTGCATCCACTGAACAGTGTCATCTCCAGACAGAGGAGCAGCTTCAGCGACAGATTGCTGTCACTGTCCTGCTCCACTGACAGACTGAGGAGATCGTTCCACCCCCACACTATGCGACTCTTCAGTTCCACCTGGGGGGGTAAACGCTAACATTATTCAAAGTTATTGTCTGTTTTTACCTGCATTTTTATTGCTCTTTAATTTAATATTGTTTTTTTTGTGTATATACTGCTGCTGGATTATGTGAATTTCCCCTTGGGATTAATAAAGTATCTATCTATCTATCTATCTATCTACTGTATTGTATTCCTGAATTGGCAATAATAGATTGGCCATTTAGCTCTGTGAAGAGGATTATTTGTGTGACTCTTGCTATCCAAGAAATACATTGTAGTTGTTGTACACAAAAATGTCCTAATTGGAGATCCTTAAACATGATGGCACCATGAACAAGCTTGTTTGTCCTAACAGAATATCCATGTGAAATGCAGAGATTTGTACAAAAACTAATAAAGTATGGTCATAATAGACAACCCTGATGTGCACACGTACTTAGAGAGTGAGTGGTCCTCAATTTTATTACTTTGTTTTGAATAAAATCCAGTAGCCAATAAGTTTTGTCAAAAAGTTTGAGATGGAAAAATGGACACAACTGCTTGGTTATTGTAGATACTGAAGAATGTCAGGAAGCCCCAGGGACACTGTGTCCAGATTTGGACATCAGATAGAAAGATGACCTTGAGTCGCTGAAATATTTACAGTAATCCCTCGCTATATCGCGCTTCGACTTTCGCGGCTTCACTCTATTGCGGATTTTATATGAAAGCATAACTAAATATATAACGCGGATTTTTCGCTGCTTTGCGGGTTCTGCGGACAATGTGTCTTTTACTTCCTGTACATGCTTCCTCAGTTGGTTTGCCCAGTTGATTTCATACAAGGGACGCTATTGGCGGATGACTGAGAAGCTAACCAATCAGAGCACGCAGTTAAGTTTCTGCCTGCTGAATGCAGTGTTAACCAGGAAGTCTCGTCTCGCTCATTCAGCATCAACGTGTTTCTCTGTGTAAAGAGTTAACTTTTGTGTTTATCTTTGTGCATAGTCAAGCCCTTCATTATGGCTCCAAAATGATCTGCTACTGCTTCAGGGGCCGTGCCCAAGCGCAAACGGAAGATGTTAACGATTGCCGAAAAAGTAAACGTTTTGGATTTGTTGAAGGCTACGATTCTTTTTATTTAAAAAGTAGGAAAGGAATATAAGATCTGCAGCCGCAGTGTCCTTTTAACCAGGGTGCAAAATGAGTTGTAAGTGGATGTAATAAGGCAGTAGTCTGGATGGAATCTGCTTTAGGGATTTGGATTGAAGACTGCCAGAAGAAGAACAACGGCAGTGCTACACAATCGCCTGAAGTGGCTCCTTTAGCTGTAACGCTCTCCTTTGTTGTGCAGTAAAATTAAACTCATTGTTATCGGACAAGTCATCGTGTCATCGTTGGTGAGCAACCATAATTAATTTTCTACTTACAGTACTTAGTACATGTACGTACGTTTAGTGTCACTGTACACACATTTACTGTATACTATTTTTCTTGCGTTGTACGTATTTATTGCTGGTGGCCTGTCTATTGTAATGGCTGTAACATATGTGATATCGGAGACGCTCAATATCTTTAAAATAATATTTAGGTTTTACTGTATATAAACAGTGTGTTTATATACATAATTTCAATGAATCTTACCTAATATCTAAGTGAATACAAAGGGATTATGCTGTATAACTCTGCGGGGAATATTTATAAACAGTGTGGGAGAGTTTATAAGGGCTTAAAATATATAAAAATAACCATACAAACATATGGTTTCTACTTCGCGGATTTTCACCTATCGCGGGGGGGTCTGGAACGCAACCCCCGCGATCGAGGAGGGATTACTGTACATCATTACACATGTCAAGCTGGCATGCCTGTAATCTTTGAGATAGCACACAATGGCCATCTTTGGGACAGGTGTGAATGTGGCCATTTTAAAGTAGTTTTGAAATTTTGTCTGACATTATAAATATCTTTGAGCATTAGATAAAGCTGACTGGCATGACTTAAGTATACGTGTAAAAACAAGGCCAGCTCTTTATCCTGGGAAGTGTAGGATAAAGCGGGCATTGCCCATTCCTCTAGGCTTTAGTGCCACATCAGGCCTGTTAAGAAAACACATTTAACAGGGATGCAGGCATCCAGCTGCACAAAACTTCCTCTTGCATTTCAAACTAAGAGAGTGAACTTCAGCTTGTACCAGGATCTGCTTGCACTTCATCTGATAACTTCTTGTAAATCAGAGTTGCACTGCCATCTCTCCCTAGATGCCCCTCGGCAGACCTATTGAGCCAGAAGGCACAAAATGGACGCAAGCAAGGACAAAGACCTATAATTCAAGGGATGACAACTAAGATGGACAGACTATTAAGACACTGATTTTGTAAATGGAAGTGACTTTAATCCAATCAGTACAAAGTAATGGGGATTGTGGAAGAGAGGTGGAAAAGAGAGTGCAGGCAGGGTGGAATGGGTGGAGAAGAGTGTCAGGAGTAAATTGTGACAGACGGATATCAACAAGAGTGAAAGGGAAGGTCTACAGGATGGTAGTGAGACCACTTATGTTATATGGGTTGGAGACAGTGGCACTGACCAGAGAACAGGAGACAGAGCTGGAGGTGGCAGAGTTAAAGATGCAAAGATTTGCATTGGGTGTGATGACGATGGACAGAATTAGAAATGAGAACATTAGAGGGTCAGCTCAAGTTGGATAGTTGGGAGACAAAGTCAGACAGGCGAGATTGCGTTGGTTTGGACATGTGCAGAGGAGAGATGCTGGGTATATTGGGAGAAGGATGCTAAGGATAGAGCTGCCAGGGAAGAGAAAAAGAGGAAGGTCTAAGAGAAGGTTTATGGATGTGGTGATGGGTGTAACAGAACAAGATGACGAGTACAGGAAGATATGGAAGAAGATGATCTGCTGTGGCGACCCCTAATGGGAGCAGCCGAAAGAAGAAGAAGAAAGAGAAGGTTCAACCTTCCTGTAAAACCACATGCACCCCATGTCTCAGGGAAAAGTGGGAAGAAGCAAAAAGAAGAAAGAATGGACACTCACTGAACTTCCTGAGGTTTCTCCCAGGGAGGAAATTCTCTAAAATGACTGAAAACAACTGAATCCTGATCTCTGAACTGAAAAGCTATGAGCCTCTTGCTTGGAGAGCCGACTTTGACAAACTCTTATCTTTGTGGACCAAGAAGCGCAGACTGTGTGCTAGTAGTCAGTCGAGACTGAGAAGCCATGACTTCAAGAAGGGAACTTCAGCATCTAAGCTCTTGGGCCAGAATGAGTAATGGCTTTTCTCAACGAAGTGGCAAAAGACAGCAGAAGGCAAGCTGAAGTAGCAGCAACACAACACTGACAAGGATCGTGCCGCAAAGAGAAAGAATGCACTGGAACACGTGAAGAATCTTCCATTTGAACTCAGAGCAACAGCAAAGCAACAATTTCACACATCAGAACTTATCCATAAAGACTTGGTATCGTAAAGCTATTTATCTGTGTCAAGATAAAGTAGAATTCTAAGTCAACAGTCAGCCTATATGTTATATGTTTGTCTGTCTAGTCTGTCTGTATCCAGTCTTATACAGGTATATCAATATATGTGCCGTTATCATACTTCTATAATCCTTGTGTTTAGTAATAAATTGTGATATTCTGTTTCTTAAAACAAGTTTACCTCGGCTACCTTGATAAATGTCTAAAAGCCAGAGACCCCCACCCACCTTCTACAACATAGAAAGCTAAGATAAATAAAGTAGGAGCCTTGCCGAATTATTGGATTAATTACCAGTATTGCTGAAGGCAAAACTAATAATTAATTAACCAAGTTAAAATTTACTTTTTAAATCCCACATTATTGTGGTGCCCTTCTGGGTGGGCATCTTATTGATTATTAATCATCAAGCAAAACTCCTACAGAAGACAATTTTCATCAAATCCCTGAATAATAAAAGAAGCTGAAGGCACACATTTGGTGGTTTTTGATTAGCTTGCTGCTTCATCTTGTTTGGTATCAGAAACTGCAGCAGAATTCATTCAGTATGTCTGGAAGAGAGAGGTCATTGCTGGTATGAAATGAGGCCCTGGGACCACCTTAACTAAGCATTCCACACCTAAAGGCAGGACCCTCGGTTGACTGTTAACTGTGAGCCTAATCAAGAGACAAAATGAAAAGCAAAAGCCAGTTTAGTTGATTATAATAAACAGTGGAAAATAAAGTAGCAGTTACTGAAAAACCGAATATCACGTCATACATAATGCCTGAGATCTGAAAATAAGAATATTTTAAGAAACAGAGCAAAAGAGAAATAATTAAACTGAATAACATCAATAGCAAAACAAATTCAAAAAGCAGATTATACAACCAAAGAGCGTTTTTCCTTAAGCATTTACTGTACTGAAAAACAAAAAGAACTGAGGGGGTGCTGCAAATAAAAAGACAGGAAAGGAAGACCAAATATTAAATTTGGAACAGGAGAGAGAGACAGAATCTTTGTCTTTAAACGAGTCGGAGCCGACACCAGAAGATGTTATTGCATCTAAAAGTAGAATGCCTGCTGTAAAGGTCGACGACATTACCAGGCCGGGATGCCTCCAAAATAGTCTAAAATGATACCTCACGTGAAATGTGTCATTTTTAAATCTTCTGGGAGTGGCTCTTAAGAGGGACAACCATTAAAGAATCAGATCTCAACAATATTATTACAATAATGATCAGCAACTTCCAAACAGCGTAAAATGACATGCCTGTGTTATTGATCCCCATTTTGTTTTGAAGTGTTGTGAAAATGAATAACTTTGACCCCTCGTATCCTATTTGGGCTTGAACCCCTGGGGTTGCTTTATGTATCATGTACAACTTCACATCCATGTGATCATTTTTTCTGAATACACTTAGTACTCTTTATAATAAGGGTGTAGCAATGCTACTAATAGTTAGAACTGCATCTCCCAGCAGTCCTTGCAGGGGCTGTTGGGGTCAAAGGTGGCCAGAGGGGTTTAAAAGAAGGGCAGGTGTCATAAAAGAAAAAAAAGGTTGGTTTTTGTTTGGTGCATTGTGTGTTGTAATTATCTGTTGGACTGCCTGCCGTTAATTCTGCTATACATCATCATTGTGTCCTGGATTGTATTGTTTGTTGGGGTCTGGATCGTCTGTCTACCTGTCTACTGTCTACTGATGACTGTGTGTGGATTCATTGGCTTTCCCGGAAGAAGGAGCGCTCCTGAACCATCCATCTGTCGTCATACTTTCAACAACAACCATTCCCTTCCGACATACAGATCGCTGGACTTAACTTCACCACTTCTCATTTCATCCGGTTTGGGTTTTTCATGGACTTTGATGTGTGTTATATGTTAAATGTAAAATCGCAGAAGGGATCAGGGGTGTTATTATTGTTTGCAGTTAGATAATTTAATTTCATTATAGTTTTAAACTATAAACTCCCAGCGTGGTTTTTATTTTGGTCTCTGTAGTGTGTGTGTGTGTCGTTCCAAGGCTGGGGTTGTCCCTGGTAATCCTCCAGTAAAATAAATAAATCACCCACACATCAACAGTGTGAATCTTAGCAGCACTTGACCGCTACAAGGGTATCATTTCCCGCACAAAATGAGGGCCTAAAAATTATGCTTTTTCTGATCTAGAGGGCCAAAAAGCTTGACATCATATATAACCATCTTTTATAGACATCTTACAGATGACATCCTATATAACATGACTTCAAGACGAGTCGAATGGTACATCATACCAGATTGGAGTCAAGAGTCATCGGTCAAAAAACCTGAAGTGATTTCAAAGCTTTCCTAAGTAACTCTTATGAACACAAAATATCATAGATAGGTGGAAGTTTATAAAACCGATGAGACTTAGGCAAGTATCTAAAGTGGCTCAGCTGCCCCACAGCATAGATTTTTATAGTTGCAGCCAACTTTTGTGAATTGCCTACTGGCGATGTAGTTTGTGAGCGACCACACAAGTGTATTAAAGCTGAAATGTGCGTGTTTTTGAGAAAACAGAAATGAGAGTGAATACTTAAAAGTTCAGAAAGCTAAAACATAAACAACATTTTAAAGCATTACCAGGAATCATTAATAAATAATAGCACTTTGAGCTACTGTTTGTATGAAAATGTGCTATATAAATAAATGTTGTTGTTATTGTAATAAATGAACAATACTTTCACCCAAGCCAAGATGCTAAAACGCAGTACAGAATCCTAAAGTGGAATGGTATGACTTATTTACCAGAAACTAGACACTAAGAGCACAATGTTAATGTTGTACAGGGTTTCAAAAAGTAATCTCGGACAAAGAGTTTAAGTGCTGCTTTGGGTTTTATAGTGGGGCCTTTGTGGTATGGCGTGTGATACCATCTGGGCAGCAGCCCTTAGCAGCAGTGTGGCATATCCCAGCGATGTGCAAGCAAAATGCTGAAGCTACAAAATGGTAGCAGGATGCATGTAAAATTAGATGACAAAATATTTATATTGTTCTTTGACTTCATGGGCACCAAACAAATAAATGTTTTAGGACTTACGCTTTCATAATATGCGTAACAGATGAACAGAAAAATAATGATCTAAACCAACAAAAACGTTAAATGAGGTGCCCTAATTCTTAACAATAAGCACATGAAACAACATGTCGTGTTCCAATCCAGTTCCACTAGCTAAGGTACTGTAAGTGACTGCCTGAATCTGCTGTCCTATCCTATCTTATCAAGTTGATCCTGAGTTAAATCCATAAAGTTTTTTGTACTGTTATGTACTGTAATTGTGTCAAACATTCAAGATGTCTTGTTTGTCAGGTGTTAGGGAAAACAATGCTGTTAAACAACAGCCAAGACCACCACTGTAATGTTTCAATATGGACGTACCTTACTACAACAGTCCTGAAAGAGTTTGCATGTGAATAGTTGGGTTCTTTACACAAGGCTGAGTGAATATGGGAGAGCATAAGCTAGGATTATTTGCACAGCATTCATTTTAAAGACATCAGTTTAAATCAATCAGCATACAGATAAATAGTACAGTAATCCCTCGCTATATCGCACTTCGACTTTCGCGGCCTCACTCTATCGCGGATTTTAAGTGTAAGCATATCTAAATATATATCACGGATTTTTCGCTGGTTCGCGGATTTCTGCGGACAATGGGTCTTTTAATTTATGCTACATGCTTCCTCAGTTTGTTTGCCCAGTTGATTTCATACAAGGGACGCTATTGGCAGATGGCTTAGAAGCTACCCAATCAGAGCGTGTATTACATATTAACTAAAACTCCTCAATGATATACGATATGCTTCCCGCGCGGTGCTTGATTGTTTCCTTTTCTCATTCTATCTCACCCTCTCTGACATTCTCTGTGCCTGATGGAGGGGGTGTGAGCAGAGGGGCTGTTTGCACAGAGGCTGTTTGCTTCGAGGATACGGACGCTCCTCTACAAAATGCCGCTTTATTGAGGTGCTTCGGCATACTTAAAAGCACGCATTGATTTTTTGATTGTTTGCTTTTCTCTCGCTCTCTCTCTCTGACATTCTCTGCTCCTGACGGCGTTCCTTTGAAGAGAAGATATGTTTGCATTCTTTTAATTGTGAGAAAGAACTGCCATCTCTGTCTTGTCATGGAGCACAGTTTAAACTTTTGACTAAAGGGTGTTATTTCGTGTCTAGAGGGCTCTAATAATGTTAACAGTGTGGGAGAGTTTATAAGGGCTTAAAATATATAAAAATAACTATACAAACATATGGTTTCTACTTCGCGGATTTTCACCTATCGCGGGGGGGTCTGGAACGCAACCCCTGCGATCGAGGAGGGATTACTGTATTATATCCTTATAGATTTAAAGATTTCAAAACAGACAGACTAACGTATCATTTTATATGAATTTCTGATATATAAATGCTACTGTTAATAAAAATGTCATATGATCTCATCATCTCCATGATGAATGTGCAGGAAATCGTAGATACGAAGAATCTTAGTTACATAAAATGGCACCTTTAGAAACACACTTAGAAAGTCTTCCCCGACACAGGGTAACTATTGTTCTAAATAAAACTTGATGGCTATTACTGTTTTTATCTATTATTTTAGATCTGACAGCTTTTTCATCCTGTTTAAAATTTTCAGTCCATACAGTCTGGCAAATTTGCAATTTATTTATTCTCCATTTACACTCCGAATTTCAGCATTCTAATTAATGTACAGAGTGTGTGGTGTCATTAATCTATGGTGAAACACTTTCACCCTAATTACCATCATTTTGAGAGGAGCAGCTTTAGCTAAAGCTCTTTTCACATACAAGATGTTATTTGTCAGGTGATGGTAATTATTATTAGTCTGCAAACTTTGATTTGAGGTTCTTAGAGTTCAATAATCTTGACATATGCTTATAATTTAGATTCTTTATAGTTTGGATTTTCTAACTGAGCATCTACTGGCAATAGCAGGAGCATATCAAAACAAACAATATATTGATCTGAAATATTTTAATTAACATGAAAGATAATTGTAATAAAGTATGCTTATGAAAGAATGTTTTGAATCTTTAACATTTAGGAGAAACTTCACACGATTAATTGGAGATAGAAAACTTTGGCTGAGAATGTTTTCATTTCCACAGCTGTGTGAATATTAAGGTAACTCAATTTTATTAATTTATCATAATTTGTCATTCATATTTCTGACCTTGGTTAAGAATGTGGAATCAGGGCTCTGAGGTCTTTTAATTAATGACATTACTATGCTTCATCTAGCACTTATCTAACACTTATCTCAAAGGACATCAAATCGCCTTGTCTTTTGCTGATATTCAAAGATCATCACATCAAAGCTTTAGTTAAGGGACCCGAGTTTTGTCTTTAAGCCAAGCATCATTAAGAAAACAAATGTAGTCAGAGTTTTTATTTATTTATTTGTTTGTTTTGTTATATTGTAACCAAGAGATGAGACTCGGAAAACAGGCAAAACTCGTGGTCAACGACAATATGAGGTCAGATATCAACAGAGCAATAAAATAAGAAATCAAGACTAAAATGTTATAAAAAATCAAAGCCTGAAATCAAAGCAAAGGTCCGAAAAGCTAAAATTTACTGACAAATGTTCCCTATCTAAAATAAAACGTTTGAGGCATGAAAAGGAAAAGAGAACAAAAAAGATTTTTATTTTTGCCCAAAAAGCTAGGATACCAGTATCTGCTCTGCTACCACACAGGCAGAAGTGGCAAGGTGAAAGGGCAAAGCAACACATGAAAAACAAACGTGGAAGAAAACGAAAAACTAATGTTAGGCAAACATCAAATCCAGGAGCAAAAGATCCAAAAAGTTTAACAGACCTTTTAAAAATGAGGCTTTAGGGTTTATCCAAGAATCTAGATGGAGCTGTTAATTACACACCAGCTTTTATATCATTGTGCTAAAGCCACACCCCCAGCAACAAGTTGTGACAGCGCAGCGGTACTGAAAAATGGCAGCACCCATGGGAAAACAAGATGGCTTCATGGTAGAACATAAATAAGTTATAACTTTATTAAATATACTTCAAAGAGGGATTTTAATACATCAGTTTCTCAATGACAATAATAATAGTAATAAATAATAATAATAGATTTTATTTATATCACACTTTATATTTAACAATCTCAAAGTGCTACAAAATAATAAAATTAACAAACAAAAAATCTATAGAAATAATTTAACAAAAAGCCTTTCTAAAAAGATAAGTTTTAAGGTTTCGTTTGAAGGCATCGATCGACTGTGGGGCTCTCAAGTAGTCGGGGAGGGAATTCCACAGCCTCGGCGCCACCGAAGAAAAAACAAACAACTTCCAGAAGTCAGCACAGAAATTTATTTAAGGAGAAATAAAATTTGAAGGTATGTTAAATCATGATATCTGCATGCCACCATTTTATATAGGATCAATGACCCAATGACACATAAACAACATGGTTGTGGCCATGCAAAATTATTAACAGGAATGTTGGTGACAAACAGAATACAAAAGGCATCACTGGAATAATGATAAAAATAATAAAGAACAAGAAAAGCAGAGTATTTAAAACATGATTCATAACACAAAAATAATAAAGAGTTATTGCAAAGTACAGATGTTTAATAAACATTTTATGATACTTTGATGTTATGTTTTAATGACAGTTTTAACATGTACATCTAGTTCTACTTTATTTTGAATTGTTATTATAAAAAGTCATATTTGGAATTTAATAAGCACTGAAATGCAAGATTTGAGATGCCCCTACACAATGAATATAATTTAGAGCAAAATGAAATATAGGATAATATACTGCTTGCATCTTACAATCAAAGAACTGGAGCCTCAATGATTCTGTGAATAGTCAACTAGATAGTCCTGATCAAAAATAGTGAATACAGGTAGTCCTCAGGTTACGGACGTTATATATTTAGTTATGCTTTCATATAAAATCCACGATAGAGTGAAGCTGCGAAAGTCGAAGCGCGATATAGTGAGGGATTACTGTACAGGTTAAAACTTTTTTTTTTTGAAGGCGCGCGCCCGGTATAACACACGTGTTGTTCTAGCACATGAGTCGTATTCCAAACAAAGGTAGTATACCAAGCAAAATATTTCGCCTCTAAACAGAACGTATACCAAGTTGGACTTATTCCAAAGCAGACGTATACCGAGGTACCACTGTGCTTGATGTACTTGGAACTTTAAGCTACTCCAAACAGTCTCCCCACAACTGAGTCATGGACGCTCACACTTCGAAAGGTAAGTGGTTTTACTTTGCTCAACAAAAGATGTTTTTACACTACTCTTAATACATTTTTTTTCTGTAATATGGTAGTGTCTGGAAATTCCATTACTACATGGCTCCAGAGATGGCAAAAATAATGCTTGATGATAAGCCATTGTTGATGCGCATGAAATGCTAACAGTGCAAAATGTCAATTTCACTTTTAATGATGTGATGAGCAATGTTCAGCAACATTTATGTGACATTTAGATTTGTTTTAGAGGTCTACACTGATCTATTAGAAAGGTTGGACAGCCAAAGAAAGAGCCTAAGAATAGATGGCCCAAGACCCAAAGTAATTTCTGCATCCATTTTATTATGCAGCATAGTAGTGTAAATAGATGTGTAAGTGTCCAAAGATTATTCTGAGAGAACAAAAAGACCAGTAGATGGTATTGAAGTCAGAGACAAAAATGGGGTAAAATCAGGAGATAATTTAAAAATAACCCAATCAGCCAGAAATCAAAAGGCAAAGCATGCATCTGAAGTCACGGGCAAAAGTCAAAAATCGAAATTAAAGTTCAACAAGTCAGACTAACAGAGTCCAGCTATAGGCTCAGGAACAAATGGTTTCCCTGTGAAATAATATCCAAAATGACTCTGTGAGCCAATCTGTAAATGGAGAGAATTCTAGTGAACAACAGTGCTCATTAATTTGAAGACTGCATATTACAGTCATATCAAATATTGCTGGTGAATATGAAAACTGAGCTTATCCAATTCTAGCTCAGCATGCTTGCTGCTGCTATTTCCAGCAGGAACACAAAGCACTACTGAGCATCTGTACAAAGCCATAATATAAGATCATTGTAAACATGTGCAATTTCAAAACGTTATATATATTTTTAATAAGGCAATATAACCCCTAACCTTTCCTTCATCTTTTAAAAAACTTTATATGGGTAAGGAGTAACAAAAACTTTGACTCATATAAGCTTTATCAGCCTTAGCCGAGACGGGACAACCAACAAGACAGTGGAGAAGCATTACAAAAGTTTCAAGCACAATCTAGAGCTGATGCAGGATATGCATCGTAGGAACACATACTTTTTTAAGGACCCCTTATATACTGTATGTACTGTATATGAGACTAGGATGCCAGTTAAGATGGCTGTGCCCTTTTCGTATATATAGAGTAGCATTTTATCAAACTGGGCCCCTGGTTTTATCTATACATTCACTATGCACTACCCTGTGCATGAAATTCAATGTAATTAGTGAAATACTTTCAGATGCAGTATTATTCTTGATGCTTTTATAAAGAGCTTTGTGCTCACTATTATTAGTGCAATGTGACACAAATTTGATAGATGAATAGTACTATTCTTACTAGATAGTAAACAGGCTATCCAAGAACACATTCATTTCAGAAATTAGATAAACAGAAGATGAACAAACTGTGCGGCCAAGACAAGAGAAAGTTGTCAAAAAGCACACAGGGATCATAAAACCAGGACAGCAAAAATATTTTGACTAAAACCATCCATCCATCCGTTATCCAACGCCCTATATCCTAACTACAGGGTCATGGGGGTCTACTGGAGCCAATCCCAGTCAACACAGGGTGCAAGGCAGGAAACAAATCCCTGGCAGTGCACCAGCCCACCGCAGTTAACTAAAACCATAAAACACTAAATCAAAAGTCATTGTCAAAATATTTATATTCAAAGTTCTTTACTATACTAAAATAACTGGATCCCTAAGACATGCTAAGGTTAAGTTGAGTACTTCCAATCAGTTTATATAGTCTTTATCCAAATGTTTGGATACCAGGAGCTGCATTAATATATGCAAATATTAATTTATATTTGCATTTGTACAACTGTTATGGTTTAGCCAGGAATGCAGCCTTGGATTACTTTTTCTTTATTTATTTAATGGTTTTGTTGTGTTTCACATGTTATTTCTCTTTTTATGTTGTTAATTATGTTCATAATATTAATTTGTCTTTCTTATTTATATTAAAGTCTGTTTTCTTTCATTATTATCATTATTATCATGTGTAAATTTATGCTCGCTTATGTCCTCTTTATTTTGTGGGTGGTGCCCCAGGAGGCGGGGCCACCCAGACATCACCACTCCTTACCCTAACCCTCTGGCCATTTGAATCAGAGTCGAGGAAGCTCAGGAGAAGTGCATTGTAGTTGTGAAGAATAGTTAAGTATTGTTTTCTGATTGGATATTCTGTTTTTCAGCTCTTTTCTTTGATTACTGTTTTAGGTTGTGCACTGGAACTTGTTAGCTATGGATTGACTGTTTATGAAACTTCTTTTGCTCTTTTAAGCAATTTAGTTATATTTTTTGATAAATGTTCTTCATTTGTAATCTTCTAGATTGGTCTCTGCAAGCCAAAGGTTTTTATGGCTGTCTTTTCCTTGCAAGGCACTTTCAGATTTTAGGACATTTTAAGTATATTTGTAATACTTACCCCTTTCAGCTGTATGTAGGCATTAACAGGCCAGATGGGATTATGTCCTTTGGGGTAAAGCCTGACCTGGGGCCTCATGCATAATGGCGTGCGAAGAATTCACACTAAAACATGGTGTATGGACAAAAGCAGAAATGTGCTTACGCACAAAAAAACCCAGATGCATAAATCTGTGCAAACGCCAACTTCCACATTCTTCCGCTACATAAATCCCTGTCAGTGAGAAAAGTGACGCACGTGCACGCGCCTGCTGTCCCGCCCCGTCTCCTCCCAGAATTATGCCTCTTTGAATATGCAAATCAATATACATAGCCCTTAAGCTCAGCTTTCTGTGAAAAGGCAATGGCAAAAGCATGGGGGAAAATAGAAGAATTTCAGCAAATACCAAGTGGAGGCAAGGAAAAACGTACTATTTGTTGGTTTAAACAGTGGTATAAACAACAAAAGGAAGTTTGTCAAGTGACATAGAGTGTCGGAGAAACTCGAAAGCTCAAGTTCACAAAGTCGCACAGTGCCCAAAATAAAAAAGTTGTCAGATATCAAAGTCGCCATGAAAAGGCGAGTCGTAGCCCATCATCTGAGTGTCATATGAAAGCTTATTAGGCTACAGAGAAAAAAAAAAAAGGCACACAGTGGGAAAAAAGCACGAAATGTCAACTCTAAATTTCCATTTTAATCACGTAGTTTATTTTGTCATTAAAGTAGAACATTGTAAACTTCATCTTAAAATCGTTTAATTTACTAGTTTCTCAAATCCCATCATAACTAAAGTAGCACGTTAAATGCTGTTTTGTATTTGATCTTCTATGTGCTCTATGTGTTT
Organism: Polypterus senegalus; assembly: GCF_016835505.1. Taxonomy (NCBI): domain Eukaryota; kingdom Metazoa; phylum Chordata; class Cladistia; order Polypteriformes; family Polypteridae; genus Polypterus; species Polypterus senegalus. The sequence goes on along the minus strand of NC_053167.1, from coordinate 62,149,833 downwards.
GAATCACTACGTGCTTCTTAAGCTGGCTTTCTCTTCCTCCAACAGGACACAGAATCCATTACATTCATGATATTACAGCTCTCTGAATAATTAAAATACTGAGATGTATACGTGATATCATTTTCATAATGATAGGAGTTAAAGCATGTTATTAAACATGGGAACACGGTGGCGCAGTGATTGTTCATGCCTCACGCAAGATGCTTCGATGAAATAATTTATTGCAGCAATACTGTCTCTTTCAAATGTACTAACCCCCAATTCCTGTCCTGTCAATCTGCTCTGTAATTGACGTTAAGCCATCTGTAAGCTTAGAACGCTGATTCTTCAAAACGTTTAAAGAACATTAAAATATCTTCATAGTACGTGTTTGATTATTCTATCCATCCAGTGTCGCGTCAGCCTCAGCAAGAATACAGCACAAGGCAGGAACAATAAGTGAATGGAGCGCCAGCTCCTTGCTAGCTCTGTGACACTGTGTCCTCAGATGTTTATTCATTAACAATATGGATTATTTAAATTAAGTTAAAGTTTTATTTTGCTGCATTTCATCTTAAAAATGATATCGTCATCATATGTAAATACGTGCTTTATAAAGTGGCTCAGGTTGTGCAATATTATAACTGTATCGCAAGTTTACAGTGAGGTAATTGTACTTAGCGTTCTACAAGGAGCACTTGATGGACTGATTGAGTGTGTTTATAGTTTTTGGGATGAAGCTGTTTCTGAACCGCGAGGAAAGGCTCTAAAGCATTTGCCGTGTGAGAGCAGTTCAATAGACAGCATGGCTGAGGCAGCGTGTGCTTAATGCTGTATACCGATAGTTCTCTTTCCAGTCAGCTGCTGTAGAGCTGTGATTCCCCACTCAGATACAGTGATATAAATACTCCGAGTGGTGCAGTGAGAGTAATATGGAAAAAGATGCTCCGGTGTGGCAACCCCTAACAAGAGCGGCTGAAAGAAGAAGGTGCAGTGAGAGTAACAATGCTAAAGCAGCTATGGTATTTAAAATAGTTTGACCGTTCTGTGGACCATTATATTGTTACAGGTTAATTACAATCAGATGCACTAAAGTAATAAACATTATGCAGTTAATTTCAGTGTATTTATAAAGCGGCGTCTGGGATCTAAAAAAGAAAAGGAAACCAAAAAGGAACAGTAGCACTGCTTTGACACTGGGTGCCGTCAGTCTGCAAAACCGAGCGGAGAACTTGCGTACGCCAGGGTATGAGGTACCGTGGAAATGTGCGTAGCTTTACACCAAGTTTAGGTTTTATACATCGCGATTTGAGCGTGGAAATGTTCGTACACACTGTTTATACATGAGGCCCCTGGCCTGTGAGCGTATGGAAGGCCTCACACCCTCTCTAGCTTATGGCCCTCATTGCAGATCATCACAACATCAGCTTCTGGTCATGCGGTAGCAATGGCCATCACAACCATAAGCAAAATTGTCGAACCAAAAGCAATCCAATGAATGGTGCTGAAATTGCATCACAAACACATAAAATACATTAACAGTAATGCATCTTACAGCAATTAAAACGAAATGATAACAAATAAACCTAAAAGTTCCCATACAATGACCACAACTCTCCTGTAGTCTTGGTATCCTGTTGTGACACCTGGTACCACTGCTCTGCTTTCAATCAGTTTTCCTTCCCATGGGAGATACTGGGAACCTTATAATCAACAAATGGAAAGTTTCTGTTTTCTAGACTGCCCAGCACAGACTCTGCTACAGAATGCCCAGGAGAGGATGGGTGGCCAGTTGGCTGTGGTCTCCAGGACTCTGACTATATCTGACTTTCTCTGTCATAGCTGACCATGGATCCTCCAGCAGTTTATTTTATCCAGGAATATTGTTGTCTGGAGTTTTGGTTTTCCTCTACTCTGATGTCAACTGGCCATAGTTCAACAAATAATTAAAGGACTGACATTGCTGGGCTCCATTTAAGTTAATCAGTTCCAAACTACTGTTTTCCTGTCTGTTTAAACAAATCTGTATCTTTCTGTGTATCCATTCTATATTTAGCAATTTGTAAAGTTTGTAATTGCATTTTACTTGAGAACCTGAGAACAGAGCTCTGTGTACAACAATAAACTGAATCAAATTGAATCACAAGTATGTTGTGTCAGTAGATAACTGTAAGAATGGAACAACCCCCTTTCTTGATTTTCACTAGAAAAAAAGCAGTGTTTCTCCTCAGAAATTCATATTAAATATTGATAGCACTGATTTGATGTTATCGACTGAGAGTCCCATAGCACTAAAGTCCCAAGACACACTTCCAAAATTGCCCACTAGTGGGTAAAAACATCAGACCTGGGTAGTATGTTAACAAACAAATTATATTTATGTATATGAAGAGACATATTTTTTATAAGAAAAATGCTGTGTCATACTGGGAAGCTCCAAAGATCAAAAAAGGCATAAAATGCATTTAAAAAGCAAATCCAAATTCAAACTAATTCTTAGTATAGTATCCAAAGAGTTGTTAAAAGACAGAACCATTCAAAAATCCAATAAATCACAATAAGCACAGAAGAAACATAAAAAGTCTCTAAAATTACTAAGTACAGTCTAAATGAACCGGCAGGAACTGTGGGAGACCCTCCATACTTAGAGAGCAGAGGGTAGTTCCTGTTGATAATGGAAAGATGGCCTGGCCTCTTGGGGGGACCACCCACAAAACACATGGAATATAACACAGGCTTGAATACACATAGATAAAACATAAAGTATACTGTAAATCATAAACAAAAAAAAATAGCTCCACTTACAAATAAATGAAAAGTGTACAACAAAGACACAGAAGAAGCATTTGAACTTCAGCCAGGGGAAGAACTCTAGCCAAAATAAGACCATGGGAGCTTCAATGGAAAACGTTAGCTTCTGTAGAGTCTTTGGGTTACAACGAGGTCATACTCAAAAAGGCACACAAGGCTGTTGACGTAAGAGGGCACATCAGGAAAGGCTGGAGAAGTGGTATGGCGCCTCAAAACACGTTGGCCAGAGTGGCCGTTTAGATGGCTGTGATGTCCACGTAAAATAATAGGATCTGAGTTTGAGAGACTCCTTAATGTTTGATTTATTGTTAATATACCTTACAGTACAATGAAGCAACCTGGTGGCTGGTCTCACTGGCATACAGTAAACATATAGTGCATGGCGCAAAAACACAAATTACTAAACAGAGCATTGAAAATTAAAAATAATAAACATGTACCCACTGCAAATTTAAAATTCATGCATCATCTTAAAGCCCAAATTAGGCAGAACAATGAAATGGTGGAACGTAATAATAAAGTCACTGCCATATCGGAGAACTCCAGCCAGTGTAGACTCACATTCTCAATCTAGCAGATGCTACAGAGACAGCAAAGCTCACAAAATCCAGTAACCGTTTGACCTGCACACGCTGCACTACGTGTCTTGAATAGCGAAAAAGCTGGCTGACTGCTCTAAATCCTGACCGTTGAATGTCATACATTTGCACTGCGTATTACCATACAGTGTTTTCTATACTGTATATCTAGGGCACACTACTGCATATTCTGTGAGCACACTCGTCACATTCCCTTACTATTTATTGGGGATCAGATTCAGAAATTGGAATTCAAAAGTGCAAGCTACATCGGCAAAAAAATTTTGAACATGAAATGTTGTTTTAAAATATGGAAGATGTGTTTTTTTTTTTTTTTTCCTATTTTGATTACATTTCTCTCCTGTTTGCTCATTTTTGTTTGCCTTTCTCTTTTCAGCCACTTTCTCCTATTATCTTGGTCATTAATAGAAGTCTGCATGCTGGCATGTTTGCAGCCTACACATTTCATCATTTTAAATTTGCTCTCCTGTCTGTGTAGCTGCCCTGGGTGTCCAGTACAAACAAACTGAATACGCTGCGGTGCTTTTCTTGGCATGCCAAACACCGCTATCTCCTACAAACACAAGTGTTTGCTTTCTGCTCATATCTGCTAGCAGGTCAGGATTTACTTTTTGACTGCACAGCCGCCTTTCACCCAGGGGCCACAAATGGAAGCCATTTGGCCATAACACGAACTCCTCTGATAGTTAAGGAGAAAGCACACATAACAATATGGAAGAAAGCGGTGGTCCTAATTGCTTGTGCTTCCTACTGCCGCTGCTTTTCAGGCCCAGCCGGGGTGCTGATTTATTTTATTTTATTTTATAATTGTGTCTTTCATTTTTCTATTCTTTAATATGTAAAGCACTTTGAGCTACTGTTTGTATGAAAATGTGCTATATAAATAAATGTTGTTGTTGTTGTTGTTGCACACCATGACACGCCAAAATGCAAAGACAGTGGCAGCAGGTACAGTATGTTAGAAAATCTCACCCCAACAGTATCCTCATTTTTCTTATGCTGTTTAGTGGCATTACAGCTGTAAGAAAGTGAGACCTGGGGGATATTGTTTCTAAAATTTAGCAAAAAGAGGCCACACTATATTGACAAGTTTGAATTACAGTTCTAAAGCTATAGTAACATGAGTCTTGAATGGTTATATTTGTCAATGCTTCACCCAAAAATGGGTTTGGTTCAGTTTATTTTGGCACCGAGTACAGTGGCAGTTTTCAGGTAAAATGCAAACACAGTAGAACCTCCATTATCCTGTAAATTTAATGCAGTATTTTTCTTCTAATTCATAAAAGCTTTGCCGTGAAGATGTTTTTAACCTCGACTGTACCAAGTGAATTATCGAGAAGCTAGTGACTATGGGAATGTGGGCCTGACTCACTCACCCCTCCACAGCTTTAGACAGTGTTTCGCCGGCGTTGACCGTGTACACATGCTCGACTCATTTAGGACTTTTGTGTTTATACATTTCAAAGCACTTTGCTGCAGCATCTGTCAACTGAGCACAGACCACTGTGAATGGTGCGCTTCCTTGGCGATGTCAGCTGATCTCTTCCTCTGCGTCTATGCCCACCTTCTTTGTGCAGTGGTGCCTCTACAGACACTTCATCCTAATTTTCAGCTACCGAAGGTAGCATCGATCCCACATTACTTCAGATAGTCGAAGTTCTATCAGTACAAACTTTACAGATTACATTAATGAGTACATAAACACACAAAGGAGCTTGAAACTGATTAACATAAATGGAGTCCAGCACTGATGAATCCCCTTTATAATTGTTTGGGGCATCCGAAGAAGAGATTGTCTGAGAAGAAAAGGTGAGCGCTACCATCAGCCCTGTGCCATGCCAACAGAAAATCATCCCGAGACCATTCCTGTGTGGGGTTGCTTCTCAGCCAAAGGAGTGGGCTCACTCACAGTTTTGCCTAAGAACACAGCCATGAATAAAGAATGGTACCAAAACAACCTCCAACACCATCTTCTCCCAACCACCCAAGAACAGTTTGGTGATGAACAATGCCTTATCCAGCATGATGGAGCCCCCTGCCATAAGGCAAAAGTGATAACTAAGTGGCTCGGGAAAACAAACTGACATTTTGGGTCCATGGCCAGGAAACTCCCCAGACCTTAATCCCATTCAGAACTTGTGGTCAGTCCTCAAGAGGTGGGTGGACAAACAAAAAAACACAAATTCTGTCAAACTCCAAGCATAGATTATGCAAGAATGGTCTGCCATCGGTCAGAATTTGGCTCAGAAGTTGATTGACAGCATGCCAGGGTGAATTGCAGAGGTCTTGAAAATGAAGGGCCAACACTGCAAATATTGACTCTTTGCATAAACTTAATGTAATTCTCAATAAAAGCCTTTGAAACTTATGAAGTGCTTGTAATTTTACTTCAGTATACCATAGAAACATCTGGCAAAAATATCTAAAAACACTGAAGCAGTAAACTTTGTGAAAACCAACACTTGTGCCATTCTCAAAACTTTTGGCCACGATTATATATGTGGCACTTCTGCAGTTGCATGTTGTAAATTCAGCACACTCAGACTATGCATTTCTTAGGTGGAAGTAATAAAGCAAGCAATGATAAATAGTGATGTAAATTCGGCATCCTAGACATGGTTGGATGTTCTGTGGCTACCAAGAAACTACATATATAGCCTTCATATGCCTTTTTTAAAACCACAGAAAGCTCATCTAGGTCAGCACTTTGTTTAGAGCCTCTGGGAATCGATGGAGTAAATACATCACCTGGTGCTGCCCTTGCCATTCTTTATTCCATGACATTTCTAGCACTAGCTCCTTCTAGTGCATATATTAATGGAAAATGTGACACAGTGGTCACCCAAGACTGGGACAGGAAGAAAAAATCTGCTTAAGCAATATTTGTTATTTCTTTCAAATACACAATTTCTCAACACTAGCATTATTATCTTTCCCTCTATGCCTCGCTGTGCCACTCATTCAATTTTAAGGATCCAAACTCTTGAAAAGTTGCTGCTCACCTTCTTACGACATTCAGAAGCTCATGTAGTCCATCAGACTGTGGCACTGGGTTTTTTTCTTTTGGCTTATCTTTGTCTCTTGAATGGTCTTCTATCTGCTTTATGTGTGGAAGTTGGTGTGTAAAATAAAATCTAAAAAAAAAACAGCCTTTGGAAACATCATGGAGTGTGACACATCAAAGCAAATCAATTTATTCACTGTCTAGCTCCTTTAGAGTTGACCAAAATTCTTATTATGATAACCAAAGAAGTAGTGAGAACTTCTGATACCAGCCTCTTTAAGTTCCAGATGTTTGGGTAGGCATTACTCACTTAATGTCCATCTATCCTTGTGGAGTCCATAAATCCATCCAGTCATGCATTTCCAAACTTGATTACCCAATTTTAAGGTCATGAAGAGGCAGGATCCATATTGGCAGTAGAATGAACTCTAAACAGGTTGCATGGCCATTGCTGGGCACATCGACACAACACGTCAACACTTACTTGTGCATGTATTTGAGACATGGGAGGAAAACTGGACTAACCAGCTGCACTACTCTCTGTGCACAATTAGCCACCCATAAGACCATCCAGCCACTCACTTTCTTATCTGCTTAAATCAATTTAACATTAAAATGGGGGGATCTCAAACTAATTGATGTACTATTAATTTTTACTGTCCTGTCCCATATTTACACTGCGTCCTATTGCTGTTAATGTCAAGCACTTTGTGACACCAGGAGCTAAGAGTGGAAATCCATTCTTTTTATAGACCTACTTATTCCATTACAAATTTACAGGAAGCAGCAGGAAGGGAGTGTGGAGCTCGGCCCGGACACAGACAGGCGGACATCGTTGTTACACCCAACACACATTTATTAACAATCCTATTATTTACAATTGTGCACACACAACTCCCAAAGTCCCTAAAAGTCCGGGCCTCACAACTCAATGCCTCTTTCTCTTCAGGCTGCCTCCTTTCCTCTCCAAGACCTTGTCTCTCTCCTCACCCGACTCCAGCCATCGAATGGTGGGAGGCGGCCCCCTTTATACACACCTGGATGTGCTCCAGATGCCTCCCGGCAATCTTCCACCGGCACACCCCAGGAAGCACTCTGGGTGTCCCTGATCCTCTTTTCCCCAGCACTTCCAGGTGTGGCGGAAGTGCTGAGGACCAGGGCTCTGTAGGCATCGGGGCGCCCCCTGGTGGTGACCACAGGCCCCTGCAGGGTCGAGCTTCAAAGCTCTGTACCCGTGGTCCCCAAAGCCACCAGGGCGGTTGCCCCCTCGTGGTCTGGAGGAGATGCAAGTCCTCCTCCAGTCCTCCTGGGCATCCCGGCTGGGTACCACCCCCAGCCGCGTGCCACAGGAGAAACAAACCTTGGGAGGGACACCAGCCCATCCATAGAAGACTCACACTCACACACATCAGGCTAATTTTGAATCACAAATTCAATTAGTCTTTCTAAAACTTGAGCCTATCCTTATGTAAGAGATGATTTTCCAAACTATAAATCAGTTTTCCAGAGAAACCAAAGTCTACTTCCAAACCTGGACACGGTGCTACACCATTACAGACAACAAGCCAATTCAGAAAAGCCATTTTTAGGGGGTGCCCAGAAATCAGACCCCCACAGACATGGGGAATACGTACATAGTCATACAGACTGTGACCTGGCCAGGGTTCAATCCAGTCTCAAGGAATTGCACATGTTCACTGTAAATTTAAAAACATGTGTCACAATGCAATGATTATTTTATAAATTTAATTTCACGTTGTATTATTTATTAGCTTTATCAGTATCCTTCTGACTGTTTCATGAAATTAACATTGTATCACAGAACCTGTTCAGTTAATGGATTTTTCATCCTGGAAATATGATATGAATATGGAGTCAGGAATATCAGAAATGGTGTGCATATGTGCTACGTGATACAGTAGAATCATAAATGAAAGGAGAAGACAAAGATTAAATCCAAATGATGGCGGTAAAGTAAAACCATGATGTTTTATAACACACACTTTTGTCTGACTTGGAATTCTTGTAGTCTCTCTAGTGAGCACCACAGTGAGAGAGGAAGAGGTTATGGTGGACTGGGAGTAAGACAATTAGAATCCTCCAGAATTGGTGAGTAAGCTTTGGGTTGGGTTAAAAGGATGGTTCTTGACACTGCATCAGTTTTTTGAAGGTATGGTGTGTGAAGACTTCTCTACAGTTAACATTAACTCATCTAAATGATAATATCTGTCCTGCTTTTACTGAGGACAAGGGAAACATCACCTCACCAAAAATCAAACAATGTGATGCTGGAGCCTGGTCTGTCTCAATTGGGATCAGATCACCATTATACCCTCTTACATTGCAATTGCCTGACAAAATATAGCAATGCCAACTTATCCTTTAAGTAAATTATGAACCTCTCAACCATCTGCTGCCCATCTATATTGGCTATGTCATGTGTAAGAGATGAATGGGCCTCCCAGCCAGATCAGAAGAGGTTCCATTACCAGGATGGGAGGCCAGTGCAATGATGCACACAGACTGGTCGGTGGGACATCAAAATATATTTATACCCTTGTACTCTTGACTGAGGAGAAGCGAGGATCGGGAATGGTTCCATGACGAGACCTGGAGTCCAGACGTGCAGCCCTGTTAGGATTCCTGGAGGTCAATATGACCCGGAAGTGCTTTCTCAAGGACACAGAATGACACCGGAAGCATTCCTGGGTCCAACATAAGAGGTGTCTACTGCCTTACTTAATTACTTCATTGAAATCAAACAAATCACCAGGACCAGATAATATTTATCCTTGTTTTCTTAAGGAGGCTAGTGAGTACATATTGTCACAGATGTCTGGGGTACTTACCCGGCCGGGATGCCTGAAAGGACCGGAAGGAGACATTAATAGCTTCCGGGTCATGGGGGACAATCACCCTGGAGTAGGAGAGCACCACGGGAGAAGAAAGAAAAGCTTCTGACCCGTTGGGACCCCTGGCCACCGCCAGGGGGTGATGTAAGCCTCGTGGGACTTGGAAAATTGTCACTTCCGCCACACCAGGCAAGATGGCGGATGAACTTCCCAGGGACGCCCGGAGTGCTTCTGGGGCAAACGGCAGCACTTCCACCACACCAGGAAGTGCTGCCGGACGATCGTCACCAGCCACCTGGAGCACATCTGGGCGGGAATAAAAGGAGCCGCCTCCTTATACTCGGTGAGTTGGGAGTGGGGGCAAGACCAAGCTCCCAGGAGAAGATTGGTGGCTAAAGACTGAGTTATTGAAGAGATTATTGAAGTGATTATTGCTGTGTGCATTGTGTGGTGTTGGTTGGGACTTTATTCCTGTGATATTTGATGGAAAATAAATGTGTGAACTTTATAAAGATATGGTTTCCGACTGGTGGTGTCCGGGCAAGTCTCACAATATATAAACTCTTGACACATATTTTTAGGAAGTCACTGCGCACTGGAGAGATTCCGAAGGACTGGAAAATGGCAAATATCATCCCATTATATAAAAAAGGTGACAGGGCAGATCCAAGCAACTATAGGCCAGCAAGCTTAACATGCATCACAGGAAAATTTAATGGAAGGAATTATTAAGGATAAGATTGAGCAACACATGGCAAGGACAGGAGTTATTCTGAACAGTCAGCATGGGTTCAGAAGAGGGAGGTCGTGTTTTACTAACATATTGGAATTCTATGAGGAGGCAACAAAAGGATACAATCAAAGTGGAGCTTATGATATTATTTATCTGGACTTTCAGAAAGCATTTGATAAGGTGCCACATGAGAGGTTGGGCATCAAATTAAAAGGAGTGGGAGTTCAGGATGATGTTTTTAGATGGGTTCAGAAATGGCTCAGACACAGGAAGCAGAGGGTGATGGTGTGAGGAACCTCATCAGAACTGGCCGATGTTAAGAGTGGTGTTCCACAGGGGTCAGTGCTAGGGCCGCTGCTATTTTTAATATATATAAATGATTTAGATAGGAATATAAGTAACAAGCTGGTTAAGTTTGCAGATGATACCAAGATAGGTGGATTAGCAGATAATTTGGAATCCGTTATATCATTACAGAAGGACTTGGATAGCATACAGGCTTGGGCAGATTTGTGGCAGATGAAATGTGATGTCAGTAAATGTAAAGTATTACACATAGGAAGTAAAAATATTAGGTTTGAATACACAATGGGCGGTCGGAAAATCGAGAGTACACCTTATGAGAAGGATTTAGGAGTCATAGTGGACTCCAAGCTATCAACTTCCAAACAGTGTTCAGAAGCCATTAAGAAGGCTAACTGAATGTTAGGTTATATAGCACGATGTGTGGAGTACAAGTCACAGGAGGTTATGCTCAACCTTTATAATGCACTGGTGAGGCCTCATCTTAAGTACTGTGTGAAGTTTTGGTCTCCAGGCTACAAAAAGGACATAGCAGTGCTAGAAAAGGTCCAGAAAAGAGTGACTAGGCTGATTCCAGGGCTACAGGGTTTGCATTATGAGGAAAGATTAAAAGAGCTGAGCCTTTACAGTTTAAACAAACGAAGATTAGGAAGTGACATGAGTGAAGTGTTTAAATAAAGGGAATTAGTACAGTGGATCGAGACTTGTATTTTAAAATGAGTTCATCAAGAACACGAGGACACAGTTGGAAACTTGTTAAGGGTAAATTTCGTACAAACATTAGGACGTTTTTCATTATACAAAGAATGATAGACACTTGGAATAAGCTACCAAGTAGTGTGGTAGACAGTAAGACGTTAGAGTCTTTCAAAACTCGACTTGATGTTTTTTTGGAAGAAATAAGTGGATAGGACTGGTGAGCTTTGCAGGGCTGAATGGCCTGTTCTCTTCCAGAGTGTTCTAATGTTCTAATTTGAGTCAGTGTCGAGAGGCGACAGGCAACACTTTGTGGAGGATGGAAGTAGGAAGATCTGGTTGATTATTGCTTATCTATTGTGTAGCTGTAGCAGATTTGTTGGAAAGGGGATTGAGAAAAGTGCCTTGTAAGAATAAAAATCCTTTATTTTATTCTTGTAATGTTTGGTGTATTACTGTGTCTTGGGTTTGGGGCTCTCTGGCACCCCCTTATGGTCACACGTCATTTTTCTAATCCATTGCAGGGAAAACACATACAGTACACACACACACAATAGGGTCATTTTAGTGTTGCAGTTCACTTTACCTGCATGTGTTTGTACAGTAGGAGGAACCCAGAGCACCCTGAGGAAACCCACAGAAAAGACAAGCAAACTCCATGCAGGGAGGACCCGGGTCTCCTTTCTGTGAGGCAGCAGCGCTACCTCTGCGCCACTTTTCTCACATTTTAAGGCTCCTGTATAGCACATGTGCGTCTCTATTTCCAAATTACAATAAAATAGACACATATGTCAAGGACAGGAATAAAAAGTAGGTAATTGCTTTCAACTTGTTCTACAGACAAACAAGAGTAAAAAAAACAGTCTCTAAGGCAATAGGAAACATGATTATATGAATCATTTTCTCTCTTCCTGGCACGTACTCCATGTAGGTCACAAAAAAGCGTCAAAAGAGATGGCTTGTAAAATTAAGTACTACTAATAAGGGAATAAAATCACTTTGCCCCTCGTGTGTCTGTCTAATTTATTAGGGGGTTCATGCTTAACTGAGTAGAAGAGAAAACAAAAACGATTACATACTCATTATCTAAAGTAAAGGATGTGAAGCTGCATTGAATTTACATACAGTATTGAGTCTAAAAGTGTATGCCTTGACCTACTGTGAGGAATCTTTAAAATTACATTGTTACAAATGATCTCGTTTTATCAATCACCTGTTCTTTCGACATTTCATCCATGTGCAAGCTGGCTTAATTTAAATCAGGGGTTACAGCGGCTGAAACCTTTCTCTATAGCACAGGGCACAATGCAGACGCTGGCGCTGTACAATATGTGAAGCCGGACCACTGGAGGACACACTGACACACATATTCACTCTCACAGTGAGCCAATTTAACCTAATCGGTACACACTAATGATGTGGAAAGCAAATGCACAAATGAAGAGAATACACAACCGTACTGATAATGGCCACTGAAACCAGCTTGCTGGCATTGTAAGGTAATGGTGCTCACCATTTCAATTGTGGATTCTTTTTATGACCTTTGCTATTCCATCTTTGTCAGTAGGAATCATTGTAGATCATTTTTTCCAATAGGATACAAAGTGGAACCTGATTACCGCTTCCAATTTTGTTTAAAGGGGACATTTCACGCACATTTTGAGAGAAAAACATCTCTTCTCAGTCTCCTAAAACACTGTGGTGCCTGAAATTTATAAATTCTACTCACTGCTATGACAAACAAAATATATGAAAGGTTAAATCTTTGTCCATTAATTCATTTTTCACCACTTATCTGAAGCCGCATCACAGGGGCGGCAGTTCCATACATCCCTTTCTCCAGCCACACTTGTCAATTCATACTGTGGGAACCCAAGATATTCCCAGAACATTTGGGAGATATCATTCTTTTAGCGGGCCCTTGGTCTTCCCTGGGGTCTCCTCCTAACTGGTCATGCTCATAAAATCTCCACAGGCAGGCACCCTGGATGTAACAGTATCAGATGTCTGAACCACCTTAATTGGCTCCTCTCAATGTGGAGGGTGGGCGGCTCTACTCCGAGCCTCTCCGGCACATCTCTAAGGTAAGGCCCAACCACCCTGCACCCTGCACTTCGGCCACTTGCACCTGCGATCTCATTCTTTTGGTCTTTACCCAAAGCTCATGACCATAGGTGAAGGTAGGGATGTAGATCAACTGGTAAATCGAGAGCTTTGCCTTCTGACTTCACCACTATAGATCAGTATAGCGACCACATAACTACACTCGCCACCCCAGTCCGTCTGTCAATCTCACCATCTCTTTTCCCTCACTCATGAACAAGACCCCATGGTACTTAAATTCCTCCACTTGAGGCAGTAACTCACCTCCCACTCAAACAGGACAGTCCATCCTTTTCCTACCATGGACCCTGGGTTCAGATTTGGAGGTGCTGCGTGCTGGAGTTCACAACCTGATGAAGCCAACAGGACCATGTCATCTGCTAAAAGCAATGATGCAATTCTAAGACAACTGAACTGGACCAAGTCAAGTCTCAGCCTGACACATTTATTATGGAAACAGAAAAACTCAACACAGGCAGTAAATCATACTGGGAAATGATTTCAGATCTCTGAAGCTTTGTGGCACTTGGATTATGCAATCAGTCAATCAATCAGTCAATCTATTAATCTTTATTTAGTATATAGTAACATCATACACCATCACAATGCAATACGTTGACATGGAAATGTAATGTTAAATTGATAAAATTATTGAAGAAAAATGAAATTGGGACACAAACACAGTATAGGAGGAGTTGATATCCAGAAGCGAGAGAAATAGCTGTGGGAGTGGAGACATCAAATGAAGCCAGAGAAGCGTTAATACAGTAAGGTGTGCTCGAGTGTGACGTGACCAATAGGATGACAGAAATATCCTCGAAATCAAAATGATTCTCTTCACACCACGAGCACTTTTTATAATGCATCAACACGCTACAAGAACAGACCACACTCATACCCAAAAAGAAACAATACTCAAAGAGTAAAATCAGAATCAGAAACAGAATCCCTTTTATTTGACAGTATTTAGTGTACAGTGTGACAATATGAGGCTCTATACCAGAGCTCATCCCGACACAGACAGACATGGAAGGCACACTACTAAAAACAAAGTGCCTTTATTTTTCCTTGCTCTTGTGGAACGCCTTCCCCGTCCCCACAAGCCCACAACACAGCCCAAAGAACAACACTGCACACAATACTTTCCTTTTTTCACCCTCTATCTTCACCACTCCTCTCCGGCAAGCTTAGTCCCTCTCCTCATGACTCTGGCTCCCGGTGGTAGCTGCTGGCTCCTTTTATAGCCCACCTGAAAGTTTCATGACCTATTTCTGGTTTCACTTCCGGGTGTGGCTGAAGAACTGCCCACACGGGCTCAGGAACAACTGCAGCACCCCCTGGTGGCACCCCCGGATCCCAACAGGGTTGTAGAGAACTCCATCTCCCATGGAGCCCTGCGGGAATCCGAGGCACCACTGTCACCCAGGGGGGCTGCCATCTAGCATTCTGGGGGAGGTACTGTTCTGGCCAGGCTTGCTTCCCCGGGCCATACAGTGAAGAGGCAAGGACCCTAGCCATCTGTGACAACTGGAATTTGACTTGGTAGATTTGGAGCTGCTTGTAATGTAACATAACATCACATATAAATAACATAAATAGCCAAATAGTCAAAACAAAAAAACTTCAAACAAAGTTGCAGAATAGTACAATTATAAAGGAGATGTGCAAGTGAAAGTGTGCAGTGTGTAAGCCCACACATATATGTACATGCACTGTAAACACACACACCTCTTCATAGTTATATGACAGAATATATGAGGTCTGACAATTAATTAAGTTTGCAAACTCATACTAGAAAAGCGCTACATACCTTATTGTTGAATATCACTATGGTCAACTTCAAAGTACTCCCCTTGGGAAGCTATACACCAGTGCCAGCGCTTAGTCCACCCATCAAAGCAATTTTGGAACTCTTTTTCTGGAATGGCCATCAGAGCTGTCATTGTATTACACTTGATGTCCTGAATGTCATCAAAATGTCCTCCTTTCAATATTTCCTTTATCTTTGGGTAAAGAAAAAAGTCATTGGGGGCCAGATCAGGTGAGTAGGGAGGGTGTTCCAATAGATTTATTTGTTTACTGGCTAAAATCTCTCTCCCAGACAGTGGCGTGTGAGCTGGTGTTTGTTTGTTGCTCTAATGAAAGCTCCAACACTCTCACACACAAGAACAACAGAGCAACAACAATAATGAATGCCACTCAGCAAGACACCGCCACACATCGACCCGAACACAGCAGTGTGACACTGATATTCCAAGATGATGAAACCTTGCCGAGCTGTTTGTACAGTGCTGCCAACGTAAGCGCATGGAGGCAGGTTCGCAAACTTAATTGTCAGACCTCGTGCAAAGAAGGCAGGATAAATTACTGGTTTGATTTGAAATTCAGAAAAAAAATGTTCTTTTTCTGTCTGCCATAGTTTTAAATAAAATCTACCCTTTGTGCAGCCTAAGCTTGGATACTTCACAATGTACCCTGCCTTTTTGATAATAAAATCATGCCCACGTCACACACTAGACAGCAGCTACAAGATACAGCTGTTCACATTGCCTAGAAACACATTTTGTTGTGTTAGATAGGACAAACGATCACACAAAATGAACATTTTCCTGGGAGTGCCCATTGTGGGGAGTTAATGCGGGAAGAACAGTTCAAGAAGGAAATTTATGAAGTGTTTATCCATAAACTAAATTGGGAACACTTTAAGTTCTACAAAAATGCATCTATTACTCCTTTACTCATATGTAAAGAGACCTCAACAAAGGCTTCTTTTGGTCTTCATAACACTTATAAAACATCAGTAGACGGGTTAGTCATCTCTGTGCCAGGTTGCATGTTAAGTCTTTGATACGATAGTAAGATTATTTGTTAATATGAAGATTTCACAAATCTTACGGTAAAGTTTGCAATATCAAAAGGAACATGTCTCTGTTGATCCACCTCTGACCATTCCAAAATGAAATTATTTTAGTAGGCCGCATTGCACAGATAATTAAACACTTTACTGATGGTTTCTTAGTGTTATTAACAACAGAAGAGGCCTTTGTTAAGGTCTTCTTACATAACAGTAAATGAGTAACAGATGCATTTTTGCAGTACATAAACTAAAGTGCTACCACTAAATGTTAACATTGTCGGTACTTCATAAACTTTTTTAGTAGAAAATTCCAAAGAGTAGGAGCCAACAAAAAAAACAAACTAATAAACAGTGTCCAAGAGTTGGATAGCAAGGCTTTGGGCAGACAGAAGACTGAAGTCAGAAGACCTTATTAGTCCTAGAGGTGGCTATGGATTAAACAGCACAGGCGATTATCATGAATGTAGAGTAGTCTGATGGAACCACGAAAAGGAAAACATTTGCTGAGAGAATAACTGTTAATATTGAGTAGTGACAAGGGCATGACAAAGGATTTCAGCTTACGATAAGCAGCAACACTTTTATACCAAAAGCCATGAATCTCAAGGTCCACCTGTGGTGGCAAAAGGAACATCTCTCACAAAGTGAACAAAAGGATCCAAAAAGAATCATCATGTCTAGTCTCCACCCTGAAAAGAGGACTCTGAACATTGATGCATCTGTAGGAAGACACCTAAGGTGTAGGAATTTTAGCTGAGAGGTTGCTGTAGCTACTTAAAATAGAGAGTCTTGGAAGTGAAGACCAAAATCTGGACTCAGCTATAATGAACCACCTGTTATAAATGTAAATATTAATTAAAGCAATGGTGCCCATCAGAAATCAGAGTCAGCATGTGGATTAAATAGGGTGGCCCAGTGATACTGCTGTTGCCTCACGGTAAAGAGACCGGGGGTTCGCGTCCTGGGTTCTCCCTGCTTAGAGTTTGCATGTGTTCCCTGTGTCTGTGTGGGCTTCATCCTGGTACTCCAATTTCAGGTACGGTGAACTGGTGATATTAAATTGGCCTCAGTGTGTGTTTGGTGTGTGGCACCCTGTCCAGGGTTTGTTCCTGCCTTGCACCCTACACTAGCTGAGATAGCCCCCAGCACAAAGCACAACCCCCTTCAAGAAGAACTGGATTAGAAAATGGCTGATGACATATGGTTTAAAAATAAGGCTTATGCAATGCAATTGGTTCCAGCTTTCACTAACTAAAGCCTAGTAAGAAATACATGACATCAGAAGTGTACGGTGACAAATGCACACAGGGAAAAGTTGCAACAAAGCGTACAACTGTGGAGAAAAGTGCAGGAATGAAATTTAGCGGGTACTTAAAAAAAAAAAGAAAAAAATTTAATGTTATTAGCTTTAAGTTGTGCACCCTATGATAACATACCCACTGCTTTGGAAGAACTTTTCATCCAGAGTTGTCCATAGTGGGCGATAAACTGGTTGATCTGGTATACTAGAAAATTAGATAGATAGATAGATAGATAGATAGATAGATAGATAGATAGATAGATAGATAGATAGATAGATTTACACATAATCTAGAATAACTACAAAGAAAAAAATATGATTTGACAGGGTCAGTCCCAGCAAGGCATTACACAGGCATATTTCTGTTGGTATAAAGGAGCCCCCGTAGTGTTTCTGGACACACTTCTGCTGAATATTTCACTGTCTGAAGTCCTCAGTGTTAGTGTGTCGGACAGAGGATGTGCTACGACCTCCAAGGGGTCCAGAGTGCTTTCTATAGCTGAGCTTGTCCTTTTAATTAGCCTGTTGATTCGGTGGGCTTCTCTTGAAGCACATTACAGCATAGAAAATCACATTGGCCATCACAGTTATAGAAGATGTGAAGGACGTTTCTCCCCACATTAAATGAACACAGTCTCCTTAAAAAAAGAGCCTGCTCTTCTGTTTCTTATATAATTCCTCAGTGTTATGAGACCAGCCCAACCTGTCATTGATGTGGACCCCGAAGTGCTTGTAGGAGTGCACCATCTCCACATCCACTCCCTGAATAGTTAGCGGACACACACATTTAAATGTAAGATATATTTTTAAGCACAAAGCCTGCAAGTCTGTGCACACAAAAGGACTTGGCCAAAGTGATTATTCTGCTGTATTATTTTCTTAAAGGTAATGTTCTGTTTTTGAGCTGTGTGTAATAAGTAAGTCAATTCCTTTAAGAATATTACTGAGAGTGACGTGCAGTTCAGCCTGATTAGTGAATTGATGGTGGCCCACACAACTTTGCTGTGGATTAAGTCTGTTTGACAATATATGTATGTATTGTCACGTGTGCATGCTGGGGGATCTGCGTACAAGTTTGATCGAGGATGTGATAACCCCTGGGGCGATAGGGGGCACTGCTGCTAACATTCTCTTCTTGTTCTCTCCCTGCCACACACAGAAACCGCCCAGTGAGGGCACTTAGTCCTGCCCTTACCAGTTTGAACACTATAAAAAGCCCAGCTGCCCTGAAGGAGACGTCACTTTCCACGTAGAGCACCCTGCTGGATGGAGCTCTACGGACAGACCTCTTTGTCTTTGAAAGCAAAGAGATCTTATTCTCTTTTGTTTATTAATTGTGCCCGAGTGGCCTTTTCCTTATCGTCTTAATGCATCATTTGGACTTTACATTATTTTTCACTTTTCATTGTTGCCTGACCTGTCATTCTTGAACCTGGCCATGGAATGTTTAAAGCAGCAGATTTTCAGACTGAGAGAGAGAGGACAAGAAAAAGATGTGGCTTGTCCTCTATGTTTGCGGGGATATGAATGAGTGAGAAATGAAAGGGACGGCCGAGATGCCCAAAAGATGGAAGGATGGGGGAAGGCAGCTGCTTTAGGGCACTGCCTTCCCCAAAACGCTAGATGGTAGACTCCCTGGTTTACAGTGGTGCCCTGGATTCCCATAGGACACCATAGGACTTGGAGTTCGATATTTCAGCCCTGTTGGGTACTGTGGGTGCTGTGGAAGAAACATATGATAGGACGTTTCCACCTGACCCGAAGTGCTTGCAGACCACGTGGGGGGAAGAGTAGAGGCACTTCTGGGTTGGCAAATATATAAAGATGGGACCGGCCTCACAGAAACGAGCCAGAGTCAGGCAGTGGAAGGCAAAGCTTGCGTGGAGGAGTGGAGGTGACAGAAGAAGAAGAAAAACAACAACAACAACAACATTTATTTATACAGTATAGCACATTTTCATACAAACAGTAGCTCAAAGTGCTTTACATAATAAAGAATAGAAAAATAAAAGACACAATAAGAAAACAAAATAAGTCAACATTAATTAACATAGAATAAGAGTAAGGTCCAATGGCCAGGGGGGACAGAAAAAACAAAAAAAAACTCCAGACGGCTGGAGAAAAAAATAAAATCTGTAGGAATTCCAGTCCATTAGACCGCCCAGTCCCCTCTGGGCATTCTACCTAACATAAATGAAACAGTCCACTTTGGATTTAGGGTTTTAACGGAAGGACTTGATGATGATGATGATGGTCACGTAGACTGCCTTTTAATCCATCCATCATTGTTGGAGCATCATGATGCTTTGAGTAGGTGGAGGTGGCGCAGGCCACCACCACAAAGAAACCGGAAAAAGAAACAGAAGAGAGAGCAGGGGTAAGAAGAGACTGTGCGTCATATTGTTTGGTGCTTGTGTACTATAATGTACTGTGCTGTGATGTGGGGAGCAACAGAAAACGCTTCCACACTGAAGAATAAAACATGTGCTGTGTTGACCTGTCTGTGTCAGGGTTCGGGGAGCGGAATTCCCCCTGGTGGTCCACAGAAAGAAGCTGCAAATTCATCTGTTCAAGTCTCACAGGTGAACACCTTCTATTGAATTCATTTGAGCAGCACACCATTAACTAGCATTTCAATGGATGAACAGGCGTGCCTGTGTGCACGATTAATCATTAACAGATATGGTTGTTAAAAAGTATCAGTGCAAGAAGTATATACAAAAACTTTATACTGGTATCTACAGAAACTCCGAATTTTTAAAATAATAATGTGATATGATTTACTGTATGTACGTCACTCACTTCTATGTCCAAAGCAAGATATGTCCAGTTAATGCTAATGGATGGGTGCCGCTTTTAGACTTGTGGCAAAGGATTGCACATAGTGTGACACAATATATCCTCAGTATAATACTCTTTGACTTTTGTGGTTTTGTGTTTTCTCTGTATTTGTGCCACATTTACATTATTTATATATATATAAAAAAAATTCCAGTAAATAAAACTAACCCCAAGTGAGTTTTATTAGCTATGTGCATTTTATTTCCACACAGTTGTCTCCACATTTGTCAGTGCTCTTCAGTTCCCCATGCTTTTGTCATGCCACCCTTGAGAATGTTATACTGTATAATATTCTGATCTTTGAATAATACAAAATTACTGTGCTAAAATAACAAAGTCCATTAAAACTCAATCAATGCAGCGTAACGTCAGTCTCTTTATATGTTACATTCTAAACAAAAAGAAATTTAAATAAACATATCCATTAACATTTTCAAGGTAATTTCATTGTTTGTGCTATATCGTTACAGTATTTTCTAGTAATAAAGCATGCCGTGTCAAAAGACTTGCATGATAATGCTATTTAAAGGCCTTGTAGAAGCAAGATTATTATTTTGTATGCCCTGGGAGTTGAATTCAGTGTTTCACAGTCCATTGAAAAGTCAGCATTTCTTCCATGGCAAAGAGCTCATAAATCATTACGACATGTGTGCCCAAGACAGCCAGTGAAGGCACAGAGCTCTTACCCCCTGACATGTGCCATATAGAGTTCTGAACACTCTCAAACATGTGGCTTGGCTTAGACTCTCAAAACCTTAAATTTAGGTCTCTCACCTATTCTGGACCACCCACTTCACTGAATTGTTGTTGATGGAAATACTTCATGGCGAGGAGTTCGGTGTGCCATACTTTATAATGTATTTAGGCATGCTGCTTCAAACAATGTCTTAGAGTTTTATTTTGGTATCATTGAAACTAGATATTAATCCTAGAGCAGCAGACCTACAACAAGACACTACAGGTTATAGCCTAGGGACTGCAGTAATTGATTATTTTTTATGTGATATTCTAAGTCAGCAAAGTATTAGGCTTATTTTTATTGCTTAGATTCAGTTACTATTCAGTTTCTGTTTTAATACAACTTTCACTGTGTGAATTACTGAATGACATTTTCAGCTGCTGAATAATTTGTAAAAAAAAAACAAAAAACAAAAAACAGTTTTTAACACTTTACTTTGTATATTATGGCAGCTTTCAAGATAAGCAGTTTAGTATATCTTATAATAAAATGGGGATTGTGAGGGACAGAGAAATATCACTGATTCAGCCATGTCACACCAGAACACTACAAAGGACCTTTGACTTCTTCAGTGACACTTCCACCACACCCACCAGGTCTTCAGCATTACCTCACACTTTCAAACTGCTTAGTTCTCTTGACTCGCACACACACATGTGCCAGCCAGCTCCTGCCTCACTCCACGTACCAGGGGTCAGAGGCAACATGACTGCCACACTCTCCCCTGGTTCTATGATACAACCCAAGGCCAGAGTCTGTCAGACTCACTGGCGGCCACACACACAGGCTGGTTGTCCTCAACAGCAGGGAGATTTCTCACAGTGCCACGTCTGCATCTGTTCACTCTGGCTGTTAATGGGGCCTCTTAAATCGTCAACTTCACCAGGTATCTCAGTTAGTTTCTGATAGCCTGTGGCCTCCCAAAAACCGTGTCTCTCTCTCTCTCTCTCAGATCCAGACCCAGGGCAGCTACACTGCCTTCTTCTCTGAACCCTTGGCCTCAAAGGTAACACAAACTCCAATTGCCGCGACACTCAAGGGGTGTGAGGCAAACCAGCACAACTAGTCTGAAGTGAGCCTTTGTTAAGTATGGTTGAGGGGGTCCACCAGCACTAATACTAAATCAGCCCTCCATCTTGGGGTCATCACTGAAATAACCTGAGGGGCGTTAGGGATGGAAGAATGGATTCAGCCACCTTACACCAGACAAATGGTGAACCCTAAAAAGAACCTTTGTCTTCTTCAGCCATGCCTCTAGCATACCAACAGGTCTTCTGCAGCTCCTAGCTGCTTTGTCTCCTTGGCCCACACATACAAATTCTGTCCAGTTCTGCCTCATTCTGCTCACCCAGGGTTATATTATCCTCTGGATCTGTGAGCCAATTCAAGGCCAGGGTCTGTGTCCGAGGCTCGCCGGCAGCCATGCACACAGTCTGATGATCTTCAGCAGCAGGTAGATGCAGAATAAAGCGCTCTCTCACAGTGTCATGTCTGCACCCCCCCAACCCACTCACACTGTACACGGGGCAAGTTATTTAGCCAGCTTCTCCATTATCCTTGCTAATTATGTGCTTTTCTTCTCCTTTTATAAACTACAGCATTCTTAGACCCTCAGCCATGGCAATTATAACCTTAATATTGAGTGCAAGAACTCCACGCTGTTTGTTGCTCTTTGTGACAGGTGCTTCAACGGACACAGGCTCTATCTTTACACCAGAGACATTCAGTCAGGGAGCATTAAAATCAACCAGCAATAAATGAATAAAAATCATCTTGAATGTTATTCCAGCAATATCTATAATTAAATGCCTTGAGAAAAATGTGAAATATTTAAAATGCTATTCTAGTACAAACCTAAAACATTCATCGCCCTAATTAAGATTATGCTCGCTAAAGCAAAACAGAACCCACTTTTATGTAGCTGTTATTGTTATTATTCATAAAAGTTGCAAATTGAATAATTAAGTATATTGTACAATGTGAACATTTTTTCTGTTCATTCAAAGTAAAAGTGTTGCACATTTGGTTTCTTTGAGGAACATTCCCTATGGCCAAGATGAATAGAGCCTTTGAGAGACCAGGGCTAGTGAACAGTCCTTGTGTGTAAGGATCTGCTGCCTTACAGAAGACAAGGCCCTGAAGAAGGGACCCCTGCAGATAGACATGAATGTAAAGACAGTGTTTGTTCCAAGCTTTAAGTAGTATGAAGGATAAGTGACTGCATGTGTGTGTTCTCTGACTTGAGCTGAAAGGAAAAAATGTCATTTCATGTATTCATTTTTGAAACGTGCTTATTTATTACAGGCCCAGGGGAGGCCACAGCCTCTCCCTGCAGAATAAAGCCCAAACCAGCCTATCACAGGGTGCACTCACTGACACCAGAACAATTTACAGTCTCTAATTATTATAACATGCATGTCTGTGAAGTGTGGGAGGAAACAGAAATATCTACAGAAATCCCACACAGATATAGGAATAGCATGCAAATTCCACAAAGATAGTGGCTGAGTTGGGAATTCCAGTTCCCTGGAGGAATGGGGCAGCCACACTTAGAACCCCAAAATTGAGCTTCATTATTCACGTCAGTTCATCTTGATTGTAAAAAATATTTGTGGCAGCCTTCTGAGGTAGAAAGTGAAATTGAATGCATTTTATTCAAATTTCAGAAACAATGACTGTTATGAGCAAAATTAAATCTACATAAAAAAATAGGCATAGAATGAATTTAAGAAGCATCTCTAAATTTAGGGCTGGATGTATTTTTTGAAAACAAGGAATTAAGAATGTATATCAACCCAATTTATCTTGTTTTGGGTAACCTAAGCACAAAGAGAAACCAACCGTGGACAGGGAGTCAGCCCATTGCAGAGCTTTCTCAAACACAGACTCGCACCATTTAAGACCCAATTCCCATTTAAGCGTTGCGAATGAAAATGCATGGGTTTAATGTGAAAACCAGACAAACCCTAAGAAAATCCCACCCAGACACGGAGAGACTGTAGAAACCCCACAGCAGCCATTGGCCAGATTGGGATTCAGCCCCAGAGGCAGCAGTGCCAACCTCAGTGCAACCCTTAAGCACATATAACATATTTAAAGAAATAATTTGATCATATTATTAGGCTTCATTTTAGCATTTTCTATTCCAACTAATTGAATTTGACTGAAAATGATTTATTATCTGCACTAGCTAGCGAACGAAAGAACATCTTAACGGATTTAGATCAGGTTTTTTTCTAGAATTTGCTTAAACATTCCAGTTGATTTTGTGACTCATCATGCTACGAATCATAGTTTGCTTGCAGGAGCAATATATTCACAATAATTCTAGGCAGAGGCTGCGGGCTGAGGGGAGAGGGAAGCGTGACGTCAGGAGCGGGAAGTCGGTCTACCTCTGCGTTTTGGAGCGAAACTTGCCTCCACTTAGCTACTGATATCTTTTTGTTTATTGATTTTTAAAGTTTGTCCTGTTTCACTACTATGTGGGCAGAGCTGCGGGAAATGGCTAGTTTTAAATAAAGGAGGTGCAATTTAGATATCTATAAATTAACAACAATTGCCATTTGCAACATTTCGTTTTGTTGGCTTATTTGCTCAAGATGCACCCTAAATTGGCTTAAGACGTTTGAAAAATTGATGGGCTTATCAGATATATATATATTTATATATATATTTTTGTTTTTACAAGTTTTAAACTAAATAGTTTAAGTGTTATGCAATCAAATGTCTTCAATCCAACATCACTGTCAGTGAAAGTGTTGAATAAGTAAACAATGTATACAATGGATTGTTTCTGCAGGATTTAACAAAAATGTTTCTACTATATGATCTAATTAGACGTGGATAGTGGCCTTTAATTTCCTTATGCCCACCACTGTTCAGTGTGAGTTGAAAGGAATGGTACAGTACGGTTAGGTTGTATATAAAAACATTTATTATACTCAAAATGCACTTTTCCAAGTAGAGTGGTAAAAAGAACTCAAGAAGTCTAAAGCATTATCTGATCAGGTGAGTTATCCTCCTCCTTAGTTTTGTGTGAGTGGCAGAGTACAGATATTATGAACGTGAAAGGCCTGAATGATTGTTACTTGCAGCAAATAGCACTGTTGGCTCATTTTTGAGGTGGGGCAAATTTTCATTTCATGGTTAAGCTGAAATAATTCCATCAGAGTGTGAGATACAAGAGAGGACACAAAAATAACGAGAAATATTTTCTGGAGATTGCCGACTAGGTGCGTGTGCTAGACTGCCCTCTGCATCATTTGGCCAAGCAGCGTCCTTGGGGAAAGGTCTGTAAGGTCAGTGTAATTTTTTTCTTGAGCCTCTGTTACCGTCTTTGTTGATTTTGTGTTGGAAGACTTGAAAGAATAACGTGTTTGCATCAAGTTCTGCTTCCTTTTGGGGAAAACAGCAGCTGAAGCTGTCAAAATGCTTTGAGAGGCTTTCAAAGAAGAAGCTTTGAGTCAGGCAAGGGTTTTTAGCTTAAAGTGCTCAAGCGATTGCGTGATGTTGTACAGAGAAAATTAACCGAATTGTGGCGATCAGGCGAGTGGCTTCTGCATGACGACATCGCTCCCGCCAACACAGCACTGAGTGTGTGTCAGTTTCCCACAAAAAACGGGATGACAACAGTCTCTCGCCCCAACCCCCACTAACTTCCTAGACCTTGCACCCTGAATGAAGAGCGACATTAATGGAAAGCTTTTTCAGGATGTAGAGGATGTCAGGACGCAAATGACGGAGGCACTGAAGGCTATCACTTTGCAAGAGTTTCAGAAGAGTTTTGAACAAAGGAAAAAGTGTTGGGACATGTATATTGTGTCTCAGGGAGAGTATTTTGAGGGTGATTGAATGTTGGAAATATATGATTTTTTAAAAACAAAGTATTTTGGGTCCCTCCTTGTAAATGTCACTAAATACAAATATATTCAGAATAAATCACAGTCATCCTTTAGTGGATATTTCCGACTCTGATACTGGAGTAATCAGTGATCGGTGGATGGTTTGAGGAGCATGACAACTATAGAATGTATTACACTTACCATGAATGTCCCATTCACCAGATTTCAACTTATTGGATGACACAGTCTTTCTATCAATGGTAGATTTCCTCAAGGAAGTTTAGTTTTGCATCCCTACAATATGTTTCCAGCTACCAGTAAAGGTAATTCCATGCTTGCATGAAGCTGTTTTGTTGGTTCTTGGTGGTTCATTGCCCAATAGAGATAAAACATTGGTAGTTGCTTTATTTTGTAAGTTTTCACTGATATACAAGTTGATAAGAATACTTCAGTAAAGGCTGGTAGTTTGTTCCCTGTGCTAAATGGATATTACTGAAGCAAAAGACGCAGAATGTAGAGGGTATCAGTCTTTATTTCCCAGTAGACAATATGCAGTTGCTCTGTTCATAGAAATGATGGACTGTGCTAAATACAAACTCCCAGGAAGTTTAAATATATGGAGCAGCATGACGAATATAGCTATCAGTAGCCACTATTTACCCCCATTTGTTTTTACCCACTGGAAGTACATCTGACCTACTGTGTGCATATAGCCTGTTGCTCTTACTCAGTGGCTTCTTGGAGAAACCATTAACGCAAGCGTCCCCTCTCGTCCCATTGTGGTACCGTTTACCTCAGCACAGCCAGGAAGGTGATCCCATGAGCACATGTCATGGAGAATGTGGATACTGTTAAACCCAAACCATACTAACCCCTAAACTTATCTTCCATCCATGAACCGATCGGACGTCATGGTGCCAGGGCTCTGCAAACGGATGATATGGCAGCAATGAGCATCAGTGATATTCAGGTTGAGCAACTGAATGCAAAATGTTTTTTCTAGCAGCCATCATTGATGCAAAAGTCACTTTAGTGTCTCCTACGCCTCATTGATTAAGCTTATCTCATAATGTCTATCAATTTGTCCTCATTTGTTTGTATTTTCAATGAATGAATACATTATCTATTAAGTCGAAATCTAATTGTGTTTATAGTATAAATTTACAGATTCAAGACCTGTTGCCCACTATGTTTTCTTAGCCACCTCATTATCTGATTTTTGACAAACTATTTAAATATAGAATACTGTTGTTTCACTATTAGGATGCAATAAGCCTTTATCATGATTTTCCATTCTGAGCTCCCAATGACAAAGGCAGAAAAATCAGACAAGGAAAGATCAAAAATTACACTTGCCATAAAAAATTGAGGCAATGGATGCAATTATCTTTATAGTGTCTCGTTTATAAAGCTCAGAAAGGATTTTAAGACTCTTACCTTCGTGGACTTCATTCATTGTGATGATCAACGGGTCTGTTTTTATTTTAACTATGCAGTCTTTGATTGGAATGTTGAAATAAAATTAGTGTTATATTCCACACATTTTACTTGCTTTTCTTATCCCTAGATTGTTTTACTCATGGTCTTAATTCTTCGTTACTCCACTAGATGTGTACCTTCTTTAATCCAAATAAGAGTGGTTTGTTTGTCCGAACTTTTCAATTATTTTCTTATTTTTTAGCTTATACCAGCAAAGTTCAAGCTGTCGATGGTCAGGCATTGCCAATAAATTAATTACTGTACATTGTTTGTGCTGCCTCTATATAGTCAGTATTAATGCATCATAAATAATGTAAAAATAAAATTTTCTTGAAGAAAATGTGATTCGCATTAACATGGCTATGTTAGATTCGTTATTCATGAAAAACTAAGCATTTCATCAGCTACAAATGTGTATATAGTTATATAACTATACTCATAGCACAGTTATCTTCAGTAATGTATCCCGTCCAGAATTTTATTTCAGTTGGAGCTCCAGCCTGGAAGTGAGGCTGGGGTTTAACTGGTAAGCTTGTGGTTTGAAGTGTGGCACAGTGGCCTACAGGCCCACGTGCACGCTGTCTGCCAGTATCCACATAAAGCAGTTTCAGAACTGGCAGGACGTGAATAGCCAATTAATATACACCGAAGACACATTCCACCATAATGCTCCATTTATTTTAATCACACTGCTGAGACAGAACCTAATGGTTTAACATATGGAAATTAACAGTATCTTTGTTTAAATCTAAATCCAGAAAATTAAAGTATTAAATGACTAGCAAACATAAATGAGCATAAAAAGAACAAAGAAATCAAGAAAATCAATAAATAAAAATCTATGTATGCATTTTTAACATTTATATTTCTAACATTTTCAAAATGTCATTTGGTCATGGCTCCTAGCAAATGTGTGGATCATATTACATTTTAAATCTCAATAACATTCGAGTCCTTATCTAGTTCAGTCAGTGGATTAGCTTTGCCAACATTTGAGATTTTTTTTAAATAAATTTGTTTTATGCAATTGTAAAACCTTGTGGTGCCAATCTCCCACTTCTGTATTCTATTTTCAGTAAGTTAATAATGTAATGTGTGGGATGAATAAGATATCATCAGCTTTGAATTAAAGTCCATCCTGCCAATGACACAGATGCAGTAAAATAAAGTATTGGAGAACCAGAAGCAATCCAAATCCCCATCACTTTATCACGTCAACTTTTCTTCTTCTTATTCCCCCCATGATGCCACTTTTCTCTACAGATTTCCAGGTGCGATTTACTTGGATAAATGTCAGCAATGCATAGAAGCCACATTTTTGTAAGTATGAAAGCGAAAGAAGAACTCCAGGCATAGCACATTTACATATCAAAATAATCATTTTTTTCTTCATTTGCATCACATTGCCTCAAAAACGGGTCTTCATGGATCACAATACCTGATTTAATGGCATTCTGAAACATACAGTGATGTTTTCATTTTCCTTAAGGAAAATGTCTGGCGAAAATTAAAATTTAGATAGAAACCCTCTCAAATTTAGTTAACTCTTTGAGCTCCACCTAATAATGATAAAAAGAAGTTGATTTTCAACACAGTTCTGTAACTTGTATATTAATGTAAAAGAAAGCAAAGGACAATTTTGCAAACAAACCTGCATACCACCGTAATACTGTAAATCTTTTGTAATCCGGATAAAAAAATTAAATGATCCAACTGCAAATACTCTTTTTACATTAAGAAAATAGAACACTGCTAAATTAAAAATATCATTGCTTATAAGTTTAAACATTTGGTCTAAATATATATTTCTGTATTAACATGACAGTGAACACATTTATAATACAGTTCTGATTTTATGGCTCTCCAGGTTCTCAGTGGTTTTGTAACTTTTATGTTTAGGACCTACACTTGATTTAATGCTTGACACTCTTTCTGCTTTTTTCTGCCCAGTACAAGATATCCAGTACTGATGAGTTTTATCCAGTTTAAGACAAACCTTCCCACTTAAAAAATAATGCTCCTTCAATGGCATGTTATGGTTCTTTATTGGGTTGTGTGGTTCCTCTTAGAATCTTTGCTTGACTAAGCACAATTTCAGTCTGGGAAGAAATTTTTCGCATATGATATTTGTTCTTGTGCTTTGAAAAACTTCCTAATATGCAGAAAAACAAACCAAAACCTTAAATGTATGGTTGGCTACCAAGCAGGACTTAGCCAGCGTTACTGTAAGCAGCGAGAGTCCATTTAAAATCATCTATCACCTATTGCTATTTCACAAATCTGTTACTTACTGTAAGGAACCTGTTACGGAACCAAATAATTAAAGGTTCTTTTTGGAACCTTCATTTGGATGGGTCTTTTGGGATCCCAAAATGGTTCCCTTGTGGCATTGCTCTGAAGAACCACTCTGGCACCATTACTTCTAAGAGTGTTCTGGAGTATAAACCCTTTTGAAAGTTTTCCACAGTTAATTACAACCTGGAGCAAAAAAATGAAGTGTTTAATCTTATGCAGGAATACTTTCCATAACAGTTAATGGCCATTGTCATTGACTCCACTTAATGGATAGCAATATTTTTATTATAATATCTAACAGTAAGGCTGATATTACAAAGCTAAGGAAATAAACATTAAACTACACAGGGTGGATGCAAGTGGTAAAGCGTATTCTGTATCTTGTTACAAGACTGCTTAATGCCATTATTTAAAAATATATATGGGCTGCTTATCATATTTCATGGTTTCTAGCCTTCTGCATCATCTAGGCAGGTAATACATACATTCATTTCCTTAATTTTTCTTCTCTAGTGAATACAAATGCAAGATAACATATGCTGTATCATGAATGCCTGAGGTTTTGATTAATCTTGTCTTATGAGGGTCATACATTCATCTCGTAAAAAGATAAAACCCTCTTGCTTTGCAATTCTAATTTAACATAAAACTGAAAATTTTGAGAACCTTTGCTGTAAAAAAGTGTCTTCCTAATTTATTAAAAGTTTAATTTTGAGCAATAATTTTTCTCCAATTTAATAACTTTTTGTATGGAGCTAAAATAAATGCTAAGCTCTTTTCTGAAGCATCATGCAGAGTTCTTATATAATATAATATAATATAATATAATATAATATAATATAATATAATATAATATAGCTTTTTTGAGCTGGCTCAGATGGATGGAGTGCCTCCTGAACAAACCTGGGAAATCCAAGCAGGCGGTGAGGTTTTGCTTGGAACAACTCACAGATACTCCAGTTTAGAATGAGTTCAGCTCTCATCTCTGGAAGAGCTTTTCTTGATATCCAGCAAAGGTCAGCAAAATCCCATGAATTGTTAAGATTTGGTAAAGGTCAAGGAGAATGTCTTTCAGATGGCTTTGAAGATATTTGGATAAACTAATCAATGACCAAGGAAAGGAACAAGGGACATCACCCAGGCTATTCTCCACAAAAGGGGTAATAGACTTCAAGTGGGAATGCTTTCTAGAGGTAGAAGAAACACTATGAGGAATTGTCCTTCTTGGATAAAGTAGTGCTTGAAGCTTTGGAGACAGTGTATATGGCTGCAGTCACTAAAGTGATTAAAAAGCCCTAAATTAGTAAGGCCACAGCAGCAAATGAGATACAGTACAACCTAACACGCTGATGGCTCTGGATATGGTCAGAGTGCTTTGGCTAATATGCTCCTTTAATATTACCTAGAAGGTGAAAACAGCCTGTCTGGATGATTCACATTTAAATACAAAGCAGTTACTATGAAAACACTCTCATTAGCCTCCCTGCTAAAGCAGCTAAAGCTATGGTTTTGGAAGCTCATCCTTATGAATTAACCCTGGATCCAGTGGGATGCAGAATTCATCCTGGCTGTTAAACAGTGCACCCATCCCTTACCCTAGCATAGATGTTTAAGGGTCATGGGTGGTCAAACCTGCCTGCATGTTCTTTGTGACCCCATAGTATCTTGGGGGATGTACTGCAAAAATAATGGATTTCACTTACACTGCTTCATATGATTTGTACCGTGTATTCATGGAGCAAGAGTTTTATTTACATACTTGCCATTAATTCAAGTCCATTCAATGTGAGTATTTTACTCTGCTAAAAATGCATCTAATCTCTGATATCATGGCATAGCAGAAGATTCTAGAGTATCAAGTTTGCTTTTTTGGAGATATTTTCCTCTTGGCTTCATGAAAATTCCCCAAAAAACACTGAGTGATTTGCCTAGAATGACAGGGAACACCTTCAAATCTGAGATCATCATCCTTTCCTGGATAAGAGTGATTTCACCTCCTCAAGCTGTGAGTGAGCAGTAGCCCCAAGTTGAAGACTTGAAGATTTCAAGTACTTTAGGGTCTTATTCAAGAGTGAAGGAAGTGAGACTGACCAATGAATCTGTGCAGCAGCGGCAGTTCTAAAATATAATATAATATAATATATGGCGTTTCTGGGCTAATGGGACACATCATAAAAAAGTTAATCTAGTCACTCTTCTCTGGACTTTTTCCAGCACTGCTATGTCCACTTTGTAGTCAAACTTAAGATTTTTACTCCCTATATGTAATAATTTACATTCAATTGCATTCAGTTTTATCTACCACAAATCTACCCAAGCCTGTATGTTGATAAATCTCTCTGTAATGATTCAATTTATTCCAGATTATCTGGCAATCCACCTATTTTGGTATCATCTGCAAACTTAACCAGCTTGTTACTTATATTCCTGTCCAAATCATTTATATATATTAAAAATAGCAGCGGCCCTAGCACTGACCATTGTGAAACACCACTCTTAACATAAGCCAGTTCTGATATGGGTCCTTGCACCATCACCAACTCTGCCTTCTGTATCTGAGCCAGTTCTGTACCCATCTAAAAACAACACATTGAACTCTCATATCTTTCAGTTTTATGCTCAACCTTTTAGGTTGCACCTTAAGAAATGCTTTTTGATCAAATGTATTCTGCCAGTTAACCAGTCAGCATGGATTCGAGTCTTATTCATCTAGACTTACTGAATAGGAGGAATTGTGCTTTCATAATATCCAGAAGAGGTTAGAGGTCACATTAGGTGAGTACTATGATATTCAACTAAATTTACAGATCTGACGAAAATCCTTCTTTTTTCTGCAGAGTCTGACGTTCTTTGGGAACTGCATGTTTTAGATGCCAAAATGACTAGGAATTTGAATGTGAAACAAATAAAAATCTCAAAAAGAAGTCAAGAAGCACTAAGTATCTACAAGAGAATACGTGTTACTTTTAACTCAGATGATTCCAGGTCAAAAGAGTGACGATTCACATTTTTTATCGTAATCAGAAACAGCACATTTTACTATAAGGACAATGTGAATTTGATGTTCATGAAGAGCAAACTAAATAACAAAGAGATGGAAATGCACCCGCACTTTTAATGATACCAGACTTCTCAACAGACATGACTTTAAGTAAAAAACAATCTTCCATCAAAATTTCTCATTTTTCATTCATTCTTTTTTTCTCATGTATTGGTTAAAATAAGCAAAAAAAAGTCAGACTTACAAAAGAGACTATTGGCATTGAAGTGAGTGAAAGTGAGCTCTTCTCAGAATATGGAGCCAATATAGTAAGCACTTTAGACAGAGAAGCTTTCATCTGTTGCACCTCTACATGACAGCCACCTTTTTCCACCATCTCAAACTTATACACTATTTAAAGTCTGGAAAATGTCCGGGATTAAAACACTTAGAGACTTGTACATGGATAATGTCTTCACATCCCACAGACAATTATGCTTCAGATTCAACCTCAACCTCTCATCAACACATTTCTTCCACTACTTTCAAGCTATAATCTTTGCTAAACAGAACCTGCCCAATTTTCCTCACCTCCCACCTGGTTCTATTCCAGAAGAAATATTCATCAGTCTTGAACACTCAGATAGCATCTCTACAATTTATAAAAGTATTTTAAAGTCCCTTTCTTTCAAAGACCCCAAAGTACATTGAGGAACTGATTTGTTAATATTTCAGAAAAGGAGTGGAAGGCAATCATGCACAGAAAACACTCTAGCTCCATATGTGCAAAGCACTCAATCATTCAAATTAAAATCTTTCACCGGGCAAATTTATCTCATTTAAAATTGTCCAAAATGTTTCCAGGACAAGATTCAACCTGTGAACGTAGCAATCTAGCTCCAGCCTCACTGGGGCACATGTTCTGGGTGGGCACCAAATTAACAGCATTTTGGACAAAAATCTTTGCATGTATGTCAGACAGCACTGGTGTCACAATTCCTCCTAACCCATTAACAGCTGTGTTTGGTGGACTTCCAGATGGGCTTAAAGTGGAGAAGGACAATCAAACTGTAATGGCCTTTACTTCACTATTAGCATGTAGACTTATCTTGCTCAACTAGAAGAATCCAACCCCGCCACTTGTAAGTCAGTGGGTAACTGATGTTCTATACTACTTGAAATTGGAAAAAATCAAATTCTCACTTAAAGGATCTGTTCAAAACATTTTTAAAACATGGCAGAATCTAATCAATATAATTTTAAAATAAACTTCCACTTCAGGGAAAAAGATACCCTTCTTTTCTTGATCCTTTTATAGAGTAGCTTTGGTTGCTGGCTCTCCTCTCTTTCTATTGAGTGGGGGTTGAATTTTGCTTTGTTTGTTCACTTTGTTAAGTTTGACTTAATTGTGTGGAATGTTATCTGCTTCTAATTAAAATTAAAATCAATAGATAAATTTAAAAAAGAAAATTCTGGAACAAATATTTTAATAAATTTTTAAATTTTTTTGGGCCGGCACGGTGGTGCAGTGGTTAGCGCTGCTGCCTCACAGTTAGGAGACCTGGGTTTGCTTCCTGGGTTGTCCCTGCGTGGAGTTTGCATGTTCTGCCCATGTCTGCGTGGGTTTCCTCCCACAGTCCAAAGACATGCAGGTTAGGTGCATTGCCAATTCTAAAATTGTCCCTAGTGTTTGCTTGGTGTGTGGGTGTGTGTGCTCCCTGCGGTGGGCTGGCACCCTGCCCGGGGTTTGTTTCCTGCATTGTGCCCTGTGTTGGCTGGGATTGGCTCCGGTAGTCCCCCGTGGCCCTGTAGTTAGGATATAGCGGGTTGGATAATAGATGGATGGATAGATTTTTTTGTGGAATTGTAATATTCATACTAGATGAATCAGAGTTCCCAAGGTTAAAGCTAAATAAGTAAAATCTGAATTAGCTTATGCCACTGTAATTCATGAGGTAGAAGTGCATTATAAACAATTACATCAAATCCTAAAAATATTAAAATGTGTGCTTCAATTTAAACATTCAATGCCTACATTTTCTCAACTATAGTAGAAATTTGTCATTTTTCACCCTCTGACTGAGGTCCAGAGAGGGCTAAATACCTAGTAAAGAATCAGAATTCAAAAATAACCTTGTATTGATAATCACTGATATCGTACGCACACTTATGTTTGAAATTTTCTTTACCTTGGAATGGCTCTTTCAGGACCACTAGGAAAAAAAAATCAAATATCAAAAATATATTCATGATCAGCAACTTTGAAATAGCATAAAACAGCACTCCACCTGTTTATCTTACTGATCCCCTTTTTTTTTAAAGTTTTGTGTAAAGAAGTAACTTTAACCCTCATATTCTATTAGGGGTTGAACCCATGGGATCGGTTGATGGGGCATGCACAACTTCAAGTCAAGGGAGAACAGATGCTAAAGGACATTACAGACATGAACAGCACATGGCTTCAGCACCCTGGGGTCTTTAACCTCCCCAGCTTGAACAAAGAGGGTAGCAGTGTTGAACCCATTGTAGAACTGATTCTATGCACCACTTCTGTTCTTGTTCACATCCTCTGCAGGTTTTACAGCCTGCTTGTACCAGTGATAGTCCTCATCTCGTTCCACACTTCCCTTTATGTTGTTCTGCTGTAACTTGTGGTGAAGTTTGTCTCTGTGCCAAGTGTTCAACACAGGGAGCTGTTTCCTCAGTTCTGACTTCACATATTTGTTTTCCATCATCCTGAAGGCCCTCTTATTTTTATTCAGCAAACTTTTTGGGTATTTGATGATCCATGGCTTGTTGTTGGGAAAACAGTGTACTGTTTTTGTGGGACCTGTGTTATCCACAGAAAACCTGGCACAGTGGCTGAGTCCCTCAATGTCCTCACCATGTGACTCACAAAGCATTTCCCAATCTGTGTTGTTAAAGGCATCTTTTGGAACTTCCTAAGCCTCCATGGTGCAATCCTGCATGGTGGTAACTGGCAGCCGCAGGACAATGGGTTTATATGCAAGTATAAGATGTACCAAATTAGGGTCAGTGTGACGGTGCAGGTTGGCTTCTTGCTCCTACTCTTCTTTGGGAAACTCTAGAACCTGGCACCACTGATACTTTAACTGAGATGAGCCGGGTAGTTTAGGACACAAACATCCAACAAAGGGGTAGGTGCATAAAGTGATTAGTGCTTTTATTTAAAATCATTCAAAATAAACAGTGTTCAAAGAATGCAGTGCATCAAACTTTCAGTAAATAAATTATCCATAAAATGAAGTGCTGGTGGAGGTTAAAAATCCATAATAAATAAATATCGATAATTGAGGTTAAAACAAGTAGGAATCTGTCTTTTAAAATCCCTGAGCCCTGGCACCCTGGTGCATCCCTTTAAAACTGACATCTCTCTGGCTAATACTATTCAGACCTTGCAGCACGGAGAAATGTCAAACAACAGGCACAGATAACTTCTGATTTGCTCGTGCCCCTGCTGCCCAACCCTTCTCTCCGTCCTTTAACCTCAGTGCCTCTTTTTGTTTCTTTTCTGTTCCTTGTCTTTCTCCCCTCTGCTATGCAGACTCTTGCCCCTCATCAATAGCAAGAGATATTCATTCAAAATTGTTTTACAATATTTTTATATTATTTTATGGCACATATAAACATATCATGCATAACATGCTTCAAGTTAAATTCCAGTTTGCAAGCAGCTAAAGCTAATCACAAAAGCATCAGACCACATACAGCTCTGGAAAAGGTGCCAGTGTCTCTCCAAGCTCTCACACACACACTGCTGCGTGTGGCTTATTTTGAGTTATTAGTTAACCCACAGATAACAAGGAGAATGTGCAAACTCCACACACACAGTAACTGAGCACAGGATCCATGAGGCAACAGCATAACCACTGTGCTACAGTTCCCCCCCCAATATAAAAATACCGAACAGTATTATAAATCTGTGAAAAGTTAAGTTGTGAAGAAAGTAAACTCCAGCTTCTACCTAAGTTCTATGACATCTGAAGTTGGGTGTTGAATATTTGGCTCGATTGGTTTACAGATCACCCTTCTCCTAAAGGATTTTCAGTATCTTTTTGAGTTTATGAGGTAACCCAATATTAGAAACTCTTTTGTTTTTCTGTCATGAAATACATTGCTTTGCTTGTCATTTTCAAAATATACTTGCCTAAAATCCCTCGTGATGTGCCACCTGTCACATTTCTGTAAGCGTATTCATTATTGATTAGTAGAGTGGTAGAAAAGAAATTCAGTATACAGTATTAATATGTTTTTATTTTTATGAAAAATATGATTTACATTTTTTCATGCCTCAAATGAACTGCAGAGGAGTTTTGGTTCCCATCTGACCATCAAAACAAGCAGCATGTATTCTGAGGATGTTAGATGGAGCAGTGATATGTTCCCATGACACCAAGTTGCAAGTTGCAGGCTTACTGGGAAGTACTCACCTAAAGTCATCTTTAAACTGTCCTGTATTCCCATGGGGTTCTTCCTTATCCCCCATCATCAGCAGATTATTCTGAATAGCCATTTTATGCAGCTTGCCCCTGGACACAGTGAAACATCTGATGTGCTCTGAGATGGAAAAGTACTCAAAGAACAATGTACTGAGCAATGGAGATTCAACAGTTTGAATTAAACAGGCTTCAGATTTTATGTTGAAGTTTCTGTTCTCATTAAGGAATTAAAGATTGAAGCCTATTAGCGGTCACACAAATTTATCACACAAATGTTTCTGTATTAACCATTTGCATCCATAAATGAAAGAACAGTGCATGCCTTGCATAGTTCTGCAAGTTAAAACCAAATGTACTGCTATTTTCTTTTTCTTTACAATATAGCATGTGGGGAAGAGCAACTCCCATAAGCTCTGTGCTCCCTTGATTTACAGTATATGATGATAAAAGGAATTTGGACTATAGCTACAAGTCCTTTAGAAATATTGTTTAACCTTGTTAAATGATGAGTCCATTATTATTCGAATGTATACGTAACCGAACCATTTAACACTTAGAAAATCATATCACGTGGCTTTCATATTTTTTGGAGACTGCAAAAATTGTCTTCTGTTGACCAACACAATACAAGGGCTATAAACTATAGGGCTGTGTGTCATTTTTACAATAATAAAACAGTAACACTGCTTATTTGGAAATCATTATAATATGCTCATTGCTTTGCAGATGAACCTGCATAATGAGTATAGACTCAGTGCGCTGCTGTGTAGTGACTGATTTCTGCATTCGCCTGGAAGTTGATGTCTTTGTATAATTTATATTTCCTTTATTTTTGTTTGCTCATAACACTATCAGCTGTGAATAAATGTATATGCCTGTTTTTCCCTCAGCAACCTTTTCTTCTTTTACTCTTTATTTTTATCTGCACAGGTACAACATTCATATTTGAGTGGATGAACATTAGCATCACCAGGATTGGACTACAGCAGGTAGCTTTGTAGAAATTTACCAGCAAGAAGAGATACAGTATTTCTTATGTGAGGTTGGTTAGCTCCTTGTGTAAACTTAGTTAATCGTGTTCAGTCCTAATTCTAAATGACATTCTTTAATGGAAAGCACTGTTTGATGAATTAATGGTTATATAAGTTTCAAAAAAGCAACAGAGACACTTTTGACTAATTAGGACAACATTTGGCAATACATATCTGTTAGTTTATAACCTGATAAAGCTTGAAGTAAAGCTAAATGCTTAACATTGATCATCTTATTAGATTATAATGCTAATATATCAGTGAATGTCAGACATTTATTTTCTTTACAGTGATGAAAACCATCTATATAATTTAAAGCTTACTTATACAGTTAACGGCAAGATAGCGAGGGGATATTTGAACACGATACAAGGTGAAACAACTGCAACAACTTTATTTGATTTCTTCTTCAAAAAAAAATCTGTGCCACAACAATTAAAAAATGCATTTTTATGTCAGATGTATTGAATATTTAGATTTCTAAATAGAATAGCCCTGGGAGACTATTTCAGAAAGTACGGTACGGTACTTCTACGGTACCTCAGGACCAAAATCCCTAAACTTGAGGGGAGAGTGTTGGCTTGTGCTACCACAGGGAAATGAAGGAAAATTGACTTCATGTTGTTTATGGTGAAAGTGTTTACTACAATAATGGTGATAAAGGTGGCTCCAGTTCAAGGAGGAAGAGACAGAGGAATGAAATATAACCAAAGACCATAAGCTGAATGCTGACCAGAGGCATCGGCTTCAAAGCTGGAAACATAGAATGGCTTCTACTTTCATCTTTAAATAGGTGGAAACTCTAACATTTTAGATGTAGGAGTTAAGACATACAATATGTATTCCTAGCTAACACCTCAAGAATGCAAAAGATGGAACCAGTTATTATATGGTACTCGGTTATTGGGTTTGAATAAGTAAAATATAACAGATCTTCCTGGGTGCTTGGACAGGCTCCTTGGCAGAATCTCTCAAATGTTCTCATGGGACTAAAGGGCTGTAAAGCTAGCCTGCCAGTTCTGTACATCAACAACTTTGGGGCCAAACTCACAAGATAATCTTTTCAGAAATTGGGTCTGTGTCAGGCCCAGAACAGTTAAGCTTAAAGAGAATCGCGTGACTTAAATCTTGGTATAGGATAGAGGGGCATACTGGACATGTACAATGGGGACACCTTCTAGTTAAGGCAGGCGGATACTGATTATTTGGCACGGCAGATTCTGAGAAAACTTTTGAAACTAAGGAATAGCAAAAAGGTAATATAGAATATTCTGTGTTTGAAAGTGCACATAATATTCTTGGAATATTAATTAGGTTTAATAGAAAAGGAGAGACAGGTAAGTGAAATGACCTCGGGGTGAATCTCCACTCCAGCATTGGAGTAGCCTAAACAGAAGGCTTAAAAACATAAACCTGACAAAAACTAAAACTACTGTTTAATTACTTACAATCAGAAAAGGAATCAGCTAAAAAATGTTTCAATGAAATAACTGATAGTTAAAAAACATTTGTGTATTGTGTTCCATTAGTGTGACATTACAGCAAACTTGTTAAGTCTAACATGTGAATGTAAGAAATTGAATTGACATTATTTGGAAGAGATGCTGTAAGAACGAACCAAAACACAGGGAGGGGTCAAACATAGAAGAGGGAATCTGAAAAAAGGCTGCTCCCAACAGAAGCAGGTTTCGAACGCCTAGGCTTTCCATTTGCTGGACAGGTCCAAATCTAAAAATTTCACCCATTGACTGCAAATAGTTGTTGTGCTTTTGAATAAATACTCACTAGTATGATGTGAGTTCCCAGAATTTCTTAAAGTACATATAATTAATTTGATTTATTTTATTTAAAACTTATTGAACATGTTTGTCTACTAACAGATTTTCTTCTGTTTAGTTCTAAAACAACAATAACACATTTAAATTAAAAGGGCAAAAGTGCCTGAGATTGAGAATTTAGGACATGCACCAGAAGAGAATTAAACAAATCAAAATGTACTTCATCTTAAGCAACATCTAAAAGTATAATGCAGAGCCAAAGGTATAATATTGTGAGCATATTAATAGTTTTGCGTAATTCAGAAATGGCATTTTGAAAGCTTTCCCATTTTGACTTTCACTTCAAGGTTAATTTGTTTCAGGTGGTAATGGAGTAAAGATGTATTCAATCAGCATTCATATTTCCGATAAATGATTTTAACTGTGAAAAACAATGAACCTGACTCTGAAGGCAGCACAAGTGCTGACAAGCCGCATTGAATTGTTGTTAGCCTGCTCTATTAATGTTTTTCCTCTCATTATTAAGAGAGTCGCTCAGAGCCTGAAATTGCACTGAAATGTTTTCAAGGTTTTGTAACATGTCATCTGAGTGAAAGTTGAAGAATTTGTTGTTGAAGTCTTTCTTTCTTAATTCAGAAATGCACAGGTGGCTGTTGAAAATAATTCTGTAGTCCAAACATTCCTAAAATTTATCTTCTTTAATTAATATAGGGACAAAGAGAAATTGAACAACAGCGCTTCAACGTTTGAGACTTGTTCCATGTGCCAGAAACACAAAAAATAAAGAAAAAAGTAATCACATGATGATGCCATTAAACCTTCAAAAATGTTTAACTTGTGGCTGGCTAATATAAGCCACTCTTTTTTTCCCTTTAAAGCTGAAAAGAAGCAAATCATCTGGCAAAGGGTTGGGAGTGCTCTTAAAAATAATTATGTTTTACAGACCCAGCAAGGTAATCAATATTTATGCTTCAAACATACCACAAAAATGCAGGCCTCCATACCCATGGCTCTGTTCTTAAAGGGCACACTCGGAGTTTTTAATTTAACTCATCCTTGTTAAAATGAAATCTCTCAGGACTACAAAGAAACTGAGATTGTTTTCCCATAGGGAGGAAGTATTTCTAAGGGAAGGCTAACAAGTAACATCAAGCTTGCAACTGATAATGAGCTCAGGGGTTTTCATTTGCCTTAACTCTGTTATAATAATAGCATCTTTATTTGATCAAAATACCTTCAGTTATTTTTTTCTCCTTTTTCTTCTGAGCACAGTCTGTCGGTGGCAATTTCCGCTGCCAAACAGCACAACAATCTGTCTGTGCTCTGCGATGTGATGGTCTGCCATACTGTGATAATAAATATGACTGGGAGGTGAAACAGTCAGACTGAGCTACAAAACAATAAATGAAAGAGAGATCAGTTCCAAGTAAACAAAATAAAAATGAAAAAAATCCCTTTTTTTTCCCAGTTGTACCAGTTGACAATATGTCACATAAATAAAACACACATACTAAAATATAACATGTCCCACAATACAACAAAGAAAAGACAGACACTACTGGCACCTGATTTACACCCAATAACCTAAAATGCAATCTGTAAAGATAAGGTTTGGAAAAATGCTACAAAATGTACAAATAAATACATGCAAGGTTAGTTGTGGAAGACAAACAGCAGCTACAATCAAAGGTTGGACATAATGTATTTGATGGAAGGCATTGTCTACTGTCCTGATACTACCGGTAAGAGGGTGCCATGCATTTTCTGGACTTGACTGTTTCAGTACTGGATGATAGAAAACCAGTTATCCTGGAAATCCATTTGTGTAAAAAAAAAAAACAAACCTGGGTGAGAAACCTTTTCATCTCAAATTCTAATCATTCATAACAGAGCAATCAAAAGAATGCAGTCTAGCTAATCGACAAATTCTTCAAAATTACAGCTCATCAATGTAGTTGGTGTCAGCCATCCACTTGCTGGTGGACAGGTAGAGTGGTGCGGTGGAGATGAAGCTGGACTCCAAGCCACAAGGCTGCTGGATCTGTTCCTACTTCTGACTCATGGTGGGACCCTTTTCCAACTGAAAAGAAATAATATACTGTACATTTACCCTGCATCTGTTGTTATGCATTGTATTGGGATTGTGTTTGCTATGAAAGGCACTAAGTAAAACAAAGGTTGTTTGTTGTAAACGTATGCCCAAATAATGCTGGTGGTACCCCAAATAAACTGAACTCCCATGTTACTCTAGCTCTGTCTTATTGTAGCACATGAAAGCTCTGCCTTTAAGCAAATAACCCATGAATGGGTTGTCAAGTCTGTTCAGTGCCACAGTCTTTCACTTCATTTAACAAGAACTTAAACAAATTAAACTAACTAAAACCCTCCAGCAATGTACATTTATTGGCCTATATGTTTGTTGCCTGTTGGCATTCTGGTTCTTTTTCAACTTGTAAGGAATTTTCATTTCATATGACACCTTTTCAAAGAGGACAACCTTGGATCAGGGTACTAAATAGTCTTATCTATCTATCTATCTATCTATCTATCTATCTATCTATCTATCTATCTATCTATCTATCTATCTATCTATCTAATTGTGTGTAACTACTTTAACTAGTAAACTTATTTTTAACAAAACAGACTTTGATCAGCTGTGTTTATTCAACAAACCTGAACTTGTAAAGATCACATCTCATCATCCTTTCAGGTGATAGCACTAAGAAGGGGATATGAATGGCTTTGTTTAGGCTCTAATTTTGAGTCAGCAAAACCGCCATGGACGATCAGAAGCCAGTGTTGTTCTCTAAAACACATTAGTCACCCTCTGCACTTGACTGTGCCTGTGGCTGATACCGAGCTGATTTAAGATTGTTTTACTTGATTATGCATGTGAGCCAAGGATCTCTGAATATAAATTGCCAGCTGCACCTTAAATTTCATTTACATCTACAAAAGGTGCAGCATATCTAAGCTAACACCAACTCTCCATGTTGCTGTATGCCTTTTATTCAGCCTGGCTTCATTGTTAAGCCAGAATCACAGGGGGTATGTAATATGTAAGGGATTTTTTAATGCACTACAAATAGCAGACCATCTATCTATTAAAGCTGATATTTTTTTTCTTGTGTTGTTCACGCTTTGCAAGCAAAAAGCCACGACAAGCTGTGCCTAAATCCATTCTAGCTGTACGCTCCTGGCGTGTGGTGATTCATGCTTTGACCAGTAAAACAGCTGACTTCAGCCAGTCTCAAAAAATAATATATATATATATTCATATTTTATATAAAAATATATATACACACAGATTGGTTTGGATTATAGTCCTACACAATAGGTACCACCTTTAAATCAATCACAGTGTTAAATGTGCCAGATTGTTTCTTTTTTAAGCCATTACCAGAAATATCTAACATGTACAGTATTTAAAAAAGTAACATAAAGATTTGATTGCAATATGCTGGGCATGCAGCAGACATTGTGTATTTAATATTGTTTTTTCTATAGTCATATATACTTATACAGAATATGTGTGCATATTTTTATACGGCCATTGGAGGAAAAGGAAGTTAAGTCTGACACAGTTATTGAGAGATTTGGACTGAACCTTGTAGCTTAGATCCAGTACCTCCATTACTAGATCGCACTGCATGACAGCAAGAATATATAAAAGAGCCATTTTTAAATTACCTTAAGTTGTTTTCTGTATTACTGTTGCAAAAACCTTAATGATCAACTGAAGCTTTTGACAAAAATGAAGTATAATAAAACAGACATAATTGATTGTGAATGGCACAGTGGTCAGATTATTTTAATCCTGTCTCCTGTCAGAAGGGAGAACAGAGAATTTTGAAAGGCCAGCAGGAAGGAAAGTTGGTAAAAGAATCACTGTTGTGCTTTGCTGCAGGAGTTTCATTGTCACCCTTTCCTGACTTTTTGGACTAATAAGAGAACTTGACTTTCTTCCATACAATACCAGAAACTAACAAGCTTCAGCTGTTCTCCTGTTGAGAACTTTTCAAAGCAACATTTAAAGGCTTTGACAGGCCA
Organism: Polypterus senegalus; assembly: GCF_016835505.1. Taxonomy (NCBI): domain Eukaryota; kingdom Metazoa; phylum Chordata; class Cladistia; order Polypteriformes; family Polypteridae; genus Polypterus; species Polypterus senegalus. The sequence goes on along the minus strand of NC_053167.1, from coordinate 62,106,102 downwards.
TATGATCTTGAGATTGCAGTCCTTAATTCTGAGGTCATAATCAAGTTTATCTCTACACGGTGGCTTCACAGTTATACCACGATCCACTTGACCTAAACCAGGACTATAACTCTTTTCAATTTGCAATGCATTTTCCTTTCATTTTTGTGAAATTGTCATCAATATTAAACAATATCAACTGAGTGCTTGAAGCAGATGCACATTGTTAGATAAATAGCACTTTTCACTCTTTTGTGTTTTTGTAACATTTTCACTCATAACATCATAAACATGTGATTTATGTGTAACTATTTTGTGCTTCGCTGTCTCAGACTGACTATAGAAAGTAGCAGAAGCTAAACATAATTTGGACCACATTAAAATGACTCTGTGCCACAATTTATCTGATTAACATTTATTTTAATTAATATGTTCCTCCCACACAAAAGCATTTAAGAAAATGTGATGAATGAATAACAGAATGCAGGTGAATTAGTTACTATTTCTGCCTCCCTGTTTGAATCCCAGCTCATACTCACCGCCTGTTTACAGTTTTCATGCTCTCTTTTTGTCTGCTTTTCTGGCTACGTTGATTTCTCTCCCACACCCTAAGAGCTTGTATGCGAGGCTGCTCGGTGTCAGACATGTCTGATGGTGATGGACTGGTGTGCCTCATCCAGGGCTTATTCTTGTCTTGTACCCAAATTTGGATAAATTGACTCTGAAGGAAAATGGGTCACACATGACAGGCATTTAAGAAAACAAATTTGACAAAAATTAATTTAACTGCAAGAATGGATTTGAAAAAGCATACATTTTAAACATTAAAATAATGTAGCACTTCTGTATCTTCTCAATGTACAAAAAAACTTGATTAGACAGATAGGCATTGATAAGGGATTCCAGTACTGAGCGTTACTTGAAGCTCACATGAGGCTGAGATCCTTGGAGGGTGGCATGGTTACACCATCCTGGGCTTCAATTCCATAGCTGGCCATTGTGTGTATTTTTCTTGTTTTCTTTTTGTTTTCCTTCCACCACCCTTAAAGACCAGCTGGCTAACTTGACTGTAAAATCCACATTGGCCTGATAGTTGTGTCCAGAACGGTTGCTTGCCTTGAATCCAGTGCTTCCAGGATAGACTCTGGCCCTGCACAACACTCAGTTAGATTACGTGAGGTTTAAATGATGGAGAAATGGTGAAAAGATTAGTAAATGAGAATGGGCAAAAACAATAATCAAAGACATTTTGTATGTATTTTGTATATGTCTGCTGTATAAAAATTGAGATATAATCTTTGAGGACACAATATAATATAATAATAATAATACATTTTATTTAAATCACACTTTTCCCATGCCCAAGGCACTTTATATCTAAAATAATTATAAATCCTATCTCAATTGTGCAAGATTAATAAAAGTTACAATTAGAGCTTACCATTTTGAAGGTAGAAACAAACATGAGGTCCTTAGCTCTAACCAGGCTTGATAAAGTAATTCGACCTCTTTTGTGTTGATAAGAATTACTTATGAACACAAAAAACAATTTGCTTTGAAATCAATTCAGTTTTTCTGGCGGTCACCTCCTGACTCACTGGTATGAAAAAACACCCACATATGATATAAAGTTACTTATACTTGTCTGCATGTCTACTTGTGCAATACGTTAAGTACTTTGGAGTTCTGCCCTATTTTTGGCCCTCTAGAACAGAAACACCCTTCAACCCCTCCCCCCATTTTTGGGCACATTTTGAACCACATTTTCTGCAGGAAGTTTCACCCATAATGAAAAAGCATAAACCAATAGGTGTCTTCAGCAAAAACGATCAGTAGGACTTGAGGTTGTACAAGCCACATCAACTGATCCCAAGGGTACACCCCCTAATGGTACACGAGGGGTCAAAGTTACTTCTCTTCACAAAACTTTGAAATAATGGGGATCAGTAATATTGGCATGTGGAGTGTATTTTACATTATATTGAGGATACTGATCATGACTATGATAATATTTTTGATATTTTATTCTTTACAGATAGCCCTAGTGCTCTAAGAGCCACTTCTGGAAGGGTCTAAAAGACAAATTTTAAACACAAGGATGTAGGGTGTCGTTTTAGAACATCTGAATATGATGTTATTTTTGGTTCTTTCTATTTTAGTTGGGGATATTTAGACTTTAAATGTTTAAACTGAATCACACATTTTAAAGTTTCAAATATTTTACACAGCTATTCTTGTTTATTATGTAGTACTACCTTATGAAGTAAATTATTACATTTCTTATGAGGCATATATACATTTAGACTTTCCTTACTAAGATGCTTACCCCTTTTGACATTTTCAAGGCATATTATAATAAATATAATTGTTTCTTCATGCAATACAGATCTCATGTAATATCTTTGTTTATATGAATCTGTAATGACCCACGGAGTCTGCCTAATTTCTCATTGTTCTCCTGTCATACTGATTTTCTTCCATATTTCAAAGACAGACAAGTTAGTTTAGGTGACTTCTCTACACTGTCCTAGCAGGAGTGAGAAATGCGATGGACACAGTTGTGTCCTGTGATCAACTCACATTTGCTGCTTTGCATTTGCCAGGGTAGAATCTGGCCATCTACCACACTAAATGACATAATGAGGTATAACAAATTAATGAATAAATGTTGCCCAAATAGTCTGCCACTTGAATAAATGAAAAATTCTATCCAGACAATTTGAACCGAAGATAGCTGGAATCTTCTGCTTAGAGACAATTCCAAGAAAACAAACCCATGGAGGCCATTTTTCTGGTCATTTGAAATTAGCCCATATATTTCCGAAACAAATTAAACCAAAAGTTTTGAAATTTAAAATGTCAGTGATTTAATTTCAGCAAATAATAAAAAGATCCCAATTCTGTCTTGATTGGTAGATTAGTAAAGTTCACTTGCTTTTTTTAGTGAAGCCTTCACTGAATGTGTGTGGATTTTTGTATGGTTTCCTGCTGGAATGATATTGCTTGACTCAGCCAAGAAAAAGACAAATGACCAGAGCATCAAATGTGAAACATTAAAGAATGCATTAGCTTAAACTAGACAAGAATTGTTTAACGAACTGTAAATTATTTGAGGAAATTTGTATGCTTTCCATGAAAAATAGATTCATGCTTGGCTGATTAAAAATGGAAATCGGATGACAGTTTTGCAATGTGTGATAAACAGCCAAGAGAAAGTGTCAGTCAAACTGTTATACTTTAATATTAGTAATAAAAAAAAAAAAAAAAAATTAAGCATGATCTGAACTGTTGGAATATGCTAGAATGCTACCTTTCCAAATGTTTTTTTTTTTCATTTTTAATTCTCTTTACCATAAATATTTTATATTGGTCATCTAATTTACAAAAAAAACCAAATGGCATTGGATGGCCTAAGTCAAACCATTTATATAGTCGGAGCCACATACAGTAGCAGAAAGCGGCTTACAAGACCAGCATCCAGGGATCTATAGACTGGGAAACGCTGTGATTACAAAAAAGCATTGGGCCTGGTTGTATTTTTTTACTTTCATGTTTCTAACGTTATTTTACTACACGACACCAAGAGTCATGCTATCCACTGACTGCTTTAGCCAAGCCATGGACTGTCTATTTGTTATCCACTTGGGCAATAATTGGATCACTAAATGCTTTCTCATATATGTGAAAGTTTTCTGTGCCTTAATGAATTTCTTAAAGCACATTACAATCCTATTCAATTACATTAAACAGATTTCTTTTATTTGACACCAGGTATTTTACATACACTTAATTGCCAGCTGTTAATTTCGTATATGGGGAAAAAAAACACAAAGATGAATTGAAATTATGTGGTCATTTTGAGCTGATTCATTTCATTTGCATGAGACAGATACTCTAGTAAATTAAATTATAAAAAGTTAATTAAATTAGACCTCAGAGTCCTTAGAGAGGCAAACTAAATTGAAGGGTTACATAGCCAAATGCAAATACTCTACATCTAAACAGAAGTGGGTCAGGCTAAGGAAACATGTTAGAAGGATAGGTTAAACCTGACTTCATGGATAATTTATTTGGCTGAAAGTTATTAAAGAAAAAAAAAACAAGCCTTGTGATGTAAAATTCCTCATTTTTTGTTTAAATATTTTTGTTTATATATCTATGATGTATGACTGTATTTTCCCTAGTCACACTGTTTATTTTGTATATATTTATTATGTATAACATATTTATATATTACATTTATATTTTTTATTATTATTATTGGACTTACAGTATTTATTTATACTCCAGTTATATGAGAAAACAAAATAATTTTAAAAGGTCATGGGTCATAGCAGCATTTACTTATGAAGCAGCTGTGAAAGGTCAATTCTGAAACCATCTCCTATTCTAGTATCAGTGTACAGACTTGCATGCTATATAATTATCCACTTGTATCATCTGAAATCCATCTCCCTATTATTCCAATTTAATGCCATCTCAGCTCCCTCTTTCCTCAAACCAGTGAGTACACATATTTTACTGTAACATTCTTTTTAGCAAATGTCTTTGACGCCTCCACAAGCATACAATTTTGCTGGGCTTAACAGAATCACTGCAGAAAAAAAACCCTGCAGTCTGAAGCACTGACATTTTACCTTCAAATAATTCAATTCCATTTGTTTCTAGGAGCCTCTAGGATGCATTGATTTACAGTAAGAAAAGGCAGAAGAGCATTGTTAGAATTTGTAGGATTCAATAGAGCACAGCTGCAGAAAAAGGTAAGCTCTAAAAATGCTCTTGATAAAAAAAAAATCTGTGTTGTGAGCTTTTCTTTTTACACTATAGACCGTTTTTATTATTATTTAGCCTATTGTCTTTATTCTGTTACGCATCTTTTCTTCTTAGGTCTGCCGCTACTTTTATTATGCATAATCACGGTCTCTCTGCACCCAAACCCTTCACATTAAATTCAAGCTTTCTAGTTTGGAGGTTTTCAGCACACAGGTTAGTTTGTACCTTAAATCAATATATAAAGCATTATTAGTAAAGTTACAGCATTCCCTTATACCGTCTCCACATGGGAAACATTTCAAACATCGCTGTTATAAATTCTGAGTAAATGCCAGTTTAACACAGTATGATGAAAGCAGTTTTTTATATTCCTATATGTCATGGAGTACATTGGAATGATAAACAGATAAATGTCACTTTAAATTGTAGAAATGAGATACTGTTCTAAATTAAGGAGAATATTATTTTTTGTCTACTTGGATCATTTTTTTAATAACATAAGGACCAAAATGTAATATATTATTGTGTTTTTCTCTTATGCGGCTTAACTCTCTCAAAAGTCTAATACTGCTGTAAAAAACAAGTTAAATATCTGGATGCATACCTAAAACACTAAAATAAAAAAAACACTATCATTTCTCTATTGGGAGTGCATAATATGAAAATGTAAATGGAATAAAAACTGTCTCTTTTGAGTAACACACATTATGTAAGAAAAAACATTACTTGATTTTGGCTGTATTTCCTTCCAGGCTTGGCTACATCTTTGGCTGGCTATAACATAACGTCTCAATAACCCACTAATAAAGCAGAAGTTTAAAATAATTAAAACAAGGTGGTTTTACACAGTGTGATCAACCTCAAATGTAGACACATTTCACTTCAACTAGACACACTTTTGGAATCATTTCTCACTGATTTGTCAGCAGTTCTCCACTCTGCTGCTGGGTGTATACAGTACATAGCTATAAATATTTATATACTGTACTGTATCTATAATACTGACATCTTCCAATATGACCTGAAAAACTGCATGACTGACCATCTGGCTGCATGTAAAGTTATTTTTTTCATTAATTTACAAAGTCTTACTAAAGAACAATATTCAGTAGTTACTTTTTTACTTCTGCTCCCCATGATGGCTGTATCTAATTGCAGTTTTTTTTTTTGTGGTTAACAGTTCCTTAGTAGACGTAGCATTCTGCCTATGAAGACTTTGCAAAACTAGTTAATACTGTTCAATGTAAAAAAGGAAGTAAACAACAGCCTTCCTCAACTCTATATTACAAAAATCCGCTCTTAGCCACTGAAGAAGCTTGCTGCTAGGCAGTTTATAGGAGCAACCATACCTCCTCAAAACATTTTCAATTTTAAATAAATAGATACTTCTGTTGCAGCCCTGATTAGCTGTTAAAGTGGCTGTTTTACATTATATATATGAAACATTCTTTCAGATTCTGTGCCACTGTTTTGGCTGAACCATTCACAAAGGAGGGGACAGTGCTGCACAGTGACCCTATAAATGCATCCATTCAGATTGGACTAAATGACTTTATAAGGCAGCATCTTTTTTAGGTTGGAGGCAAACAGGGCTGGTGCTCAGTGGTCTTCAACTGTACACCATTTTAACCTTCTATGGATTTTTTTTCCCCTAAAGCAAATGAATGCAGAAAAAGAGAGAGAGAGAACCATAGCAACATGCGGGTCTGAAAACTGCTGAGAAGAGCACTTTGAAGAGAACTACATTGTCTGGAGGTGAAGATCCAGGAGGGACTATGCTTTTTATGTAATTCATAATTATAAATAACTAAACTAAACAATCTCGTTATCTAAAATCATTAATCACACCAGCTGTGTCAGTAACACGTTTGTACAGTTGAGCTTTCAGCATGCAAATCAGACATAATGTAAATTGGTTTATAGAGTAATAAGGCTAGCCCGGTTCGATGTGTTACAAATAAAACAATTTTTGAAGGCTAAAATAATTCTGAAATCGTTGCTCTGACCCATTTCTTTTTCATTTTTTTTAAATGCTGTCAATGTCATTTTCCATCATCATCTTCAACAGATTTCATTACTCATGTTCACCCTTTGTTCCATTCTCTTAATACAGTATTCATTGGAGGAAAAGATTTGGGATTTCCTTTAATATCCCAAACAGAAGTGAAGTATGATGGTACAGTAGTTAATGCACATGCCACAAAAGTCCACCTTCTAGGGTTTGACAGTTGAACCTTGCCACCATCTCAGTTGAGTTACATGTTCTTCCCTTATATGTGTTGGCTCTTCTCTATCTATACCACATCCCAAAGTCATGCATGTTTGCTTAGTGGCAGATCTAATTTACCAGAATGGAACTCCAACAAAGGCTGGCCTTGTGCTTGATGCTGTTGAGATAGACTCTGGCCCCATCATGACCAAGAATTGGATTAAGTGGGTTTGAGGACGTTATGTCATTATATGTGATTGTGCCCAGTATTTTCATGCGTGTTGGATTAAATGACATTAAATTATCCCCATATTATGTTTGAAAGATTGTGCTTCAGCGTGCACTTGGCTTTGATGAAGTGGCAGTTCTTCTAGAGCTGGTCCAGGGCTTGTGCTCAATGCTCCTGGGAAAGAGCCTAGCACTTCTAAACATTATAATAGAAAAAGTGGATTAAGTAATAGTATGGATGGATGAATGAATGCATAAAAGTAAAAATACATCTTCCTACTGAATTTAGTTTAAGCCTTTTGTAAATGTAGTTCCTAAATAGTTACTTCAAGTAAAAGTAAATTCATATCACTGTAGTGCTGCATTTTTGGATGTAGATGTTCCCCAAATGATACTTCTCTGATGTATGCATGAAGGCAACAAGAAGAATGCAGATATTTTCACACTTACATCTCAATCAGTCTACTAGATGGACCATTTTCATATGCATACTGAAGTGACATCATGGTCCTTCCAGAGTATGTTCTTCCATTCTAGGGCAAACAGAAACTGGGATAGTGGCTGCGTCACATCTAAATCCTTCCCCATTGCATAAGAAGACATTTAGTAGTAAAGAGATGCGCCTGAGAGAAAAAAATGAAGTAGCATGAAACCCTCAATTATACTTTTCTAACCTGACCAAGGTATTGTGTCTACCTAAATGTGTGCTGCACTTGAAATGAAACCAATTAAATTAAATGTTTTGGATGTTAAAGCCATTTTAAAAACTCAGGCAGCAAACAGCGCAAGGTAGAAATCAGTCCTGACCAGGCTTACAGTTCAGCAAAGTGCGCACTTACAATGACTGGAACAAGTCAGAGTTACTAATGAACCTCTCGATGCTCTGGCACTTGGTAAGAGACTGGACTATCTGGACAAAAGCCACGTACCACTTCCAGATAGACTTTAAATGAAACAGGAATCTGACTTAGCCACTTTATATTTTTAAGGCAGTAGAGCTAATCATGGTATTACTGTGTCGTCTAATATTCACACATACTGATACTTTTTGTTTCTTTCTGTATCTGTATAAGGTACATTTTAAAGCTTTTGTTTTCAAAATTTTAAAACAACATGCTAGTTTTTTCTTTTTTATTTATGAAAGCAATGCTTCACTTCAGGATATAATTTCATGTGTCCTTTCACACATTCACACAAAACCAATTTAGAATTGTTACTTAACCTTACCCAGACACCTCGGTATGCATTTATAATGAAACCAGTGTGAATTAGTAAAGGATTTTTTTATTTTGCATAGTAGTTGAAAACATAAGCTGTATGTGTTAAATATCCTTATTTGCAATTTAGGCACTGTTATAATTTCAATAGACATAGTGGAGAGTCTATCCCAGTAGCACCAGAGCTAACTCATTTCTACACAAGCTCTCACCCAAACAGAGCCATTTAATCTAATCTTCATAAAAGAAACCAGAATACTTGGAGAAAACCTATGCAGACATGCGGAGAATGTGCAAACTACTCTGACAGTGAATGAGCCAAGATACTTTTAATACTTTGGCAAGGTAATATAAAGCTTCCACATATATTACCAAGCACTGTATGGCATAAAGCTATCAGTATATTAATGCAATGTGTAACATTAGGAAATTAATTCAGAGAATACAGTAATACCATAACACATACCATTAAACTTCAATTTCGACAACCCTTGTAAAGAATACAGATTTTAAGTGTGATACCAAAGTGTGTGCTTATAACCGTAATACTACATTCACATTCATACTATATTTCAGCATCCAAACACATTTCCATCGTATAGCAAACTTTAGAAATTTCTGGTATTTATTTTTACCCCAAGAGCGCAGAGACGACTCTTCCAAGTTGTCTGTTTATACACATGAAAGAGACTGGGCAAAAACGACTGCAAAAGTAAAAGTATATACAGGCAGTCCCCAGGTTACGGCGTAAAAGGAACACAGCATTTCCGAAAAAGAACATCATACCAACCGAGATAGGGACTGTAGGTTTGTTCTTAAGTTGAATTTGTATACAGTATAAGACAGAATAGATACATTATTTTAATAAATGCTATTATTGACTGACTGTAACCAAGTGCTCTGCCAAAGAATGATGGAGAGTAACCTCTCTCAGACCATTTTAATATTTCTACTTTATTTTCTCTTCTTTACTTTACCACCAGCACTTGCATCAGATTTGTGTTTCAGAGACATTGTTGAAGGATGAAGACAAAAGGTTAAGACGAGCCCTTCTGCACAGCACTGTACACGCTATCACAGCAGAAAGGTATCCTTTGACAGCACGTCTGGTGTACTGACGAGAGACAGTTTCCTGCTGTGTACGTAACAGTACAAGCAGGATTGCTATTGAGAATGAATGGGGCAGCGAGGGGCGGTTCACTACCTGCCCACCACACAGTCACCTCCACATGCATACAGTATGCTGCCTGCAGCATCAGCCCACCGACAGCGAAAAGGGTGCGGCCAAAGGTGAGTAGTGAATCACCCACCACCGCCCCCACTCAACAGGCTGCCACCTGAGGCACACTACAATGCTACCTCCGCTGCCCCATTCACCCTCAATGGCCTCCGTTCAGCTACAACCGGGTCACCGCTTGCAGCATCACCAGCCGCCCATCGAGAATGAACAGGGCAGGCGTTCGAGGGACACTGCAAGTCTGTGTGGCGGGCAGGAAGTGAAATGCCCCCTTCTGCTCCATCAAGCCTCCATCCTGCACACAGAGCTGCCCACTGAGAATAAATGGGGTGTGGCCTCCACCACCCCACTCATTAACTGGAACCACCTGAGGGACACTACACTGCGTGAGCAGCGAAACCGCCCCCTCCAGCCACTGCTTGCAGCGTTCCCAGGCCGGAGATGACGGAGCGGCAATTACTGAGGAGCCTGCGTCGTGTCCTCCATGCAGATGAAGGAGCAGCTGCGGCCTGTTTGTAAGTTGTATGTCGGATGTCTGTAACTTGGGGACTACCTGTATTTTTGATATAGAAAATATTACCAATGAAGACATTGTTTACTTAAAATACTGTGTATAAGTTTATGCCTAAATATTTCAATATAGTTACATAAGCATACAAGTATATATATATACAACAAACATTTATGCACACAGCTTACTTGTATACATAGAAGCATACAAGCATAGATAGATAGATAGATAGATAGATAGATAGATAGATAGATAGATAGATAGATAGATAGATAGATACTTTATTAATCCCAAGGGGAAATTCACATAATCCAGCAGCAGTACTGTATACTGATACAAAGAAACAATATTAAATTAAATAGTAATAAAAATGAAAAAAATGAAAATAAAATTAATGTTAGCATTTACTCCCGGGTGGAATTGAAGAGTCGCATAGTGTGGGGAGGAACGATCTCCTCAGTCTGTCAGTGGAGCAGGACAGTGACAAAAGTCTGTCACTGAAGCTACTCCTCTGCCTGGAGATGACACTGTTAAGTGGATGCAGTGGATTATTCATGATTGACAGGAGTTTGCTTAGTGCCCGTCGCTCTGCCACAGATGTTAAACTGTCCAACTTTAATCCTACAATAGAGCCTGCCTTCTTAACAAGTTTGTCCAGGCGTGAGGCTCTTTCATCTTTATGCTGCCACCCCAGCACACCACCGCGTAGAAGAGGGCACTCGCCACAACCGTCTGGTAGAACATCTGCAGCATCTTACTGCAGATGTTGAAGGATGCCAACCTTCTCAGAAAGTATAGTCTGCTCTGACCTTTCTTACATAGAGCATCAGTATTGGCAGTCCAGTCCAATTTGTCATCCAGCTGCACTCCCAGATATTTATAGGTCTGCACCCTCTGCACACAGTCACCTCTGATGATCACAGGGTCCATGAGGGGCCTGGGCCTCCTAAAATCCACCACCAGCTCCTTGGTCTTGCTGGTGTTAAGGTGTAAGTGGTTTGAGTCGCACCATTTAACAAAGTCTTTGATTAACTTTCTGTACTCCTCCTCCTGCCCACACCTGATGCAGCCCACAATAGCAGTGTCATCAGCGAACTTTTGCACGTGGCAGGACTCGAGTCATATTGGAAGTCTGATGTATATAGATTGAACAGGACCGAGAAAGTACAGTCCCCTCGGCGCCCTGTATTGCTGAACACAATGTCAGACCTGCAGTTCCCAAGACGCACATATTGAGGTCTGTCTGTAAGATAGTCCACAATCCATGCCACCAGGTGTGAGTCTACTCCCATCTCAGTCAGCTTGTCTCTAAGGAGCAGAGGTTGGATGGTGTTGAAGGCGCTAGAGAAGTCCAAAACATAATTCTTACAGCACCACTGCCTCTGTCCAGGTGGGAGAGGGATCGTGTAGCATATAGATGATGGCATCCTCCGCTCCCACCTTCTCCTGGTATGCGAACTGCAGAGGGTCGAGGGCGTGATGGACCTGTGGCCTCAGGTGGTGAAGCAGCAGCCGCTCCATGGTCTTCATCAGATGTGACGTCAGAGCAACAGGCCGGAAGTCATTCAGCTCACTAGGACGTGATACCTTTGGGACAGGGTGATACAAGATGTTTTCCAAAGCCTTGGGACTCTCCCTGTTCCAGGCTCAGGTTGAAGATGCGCTGTAGAGGACTCCCTAGTTCCAACGCACAGGCCTTCAGGAGTCGTGGCGATACACCATCTGGACCCGCTGCTTTGCTGGCACAAGTCTTTTCAGCTCTCTGCTCACCTGGGCTGCTGTAATTGTGGGTGGGGATGTCTCACCTATGCTGGTATCAGCAGAAGGATGGTTGGAGGATGCAGTACTCGAGGTGAGAGTGGGTTACTGTGATCAAACCTATTAAAGAAGTTGTTCATTTGGTTTGCTCTCTCCACGCCTGTCTCGATGGCGGCACCCGCTTGAGCTGCAGCCAGTGATAATCTTCATCCCATCCCACACTTCCTTCATGCTGTTGTTCTGCAACTTCTGCTCCAGCTTTCTCCTGTACTGCTCTTTCGCTGCCCTGAGCTGGACTCGGAGTTCCTTCTGCACGCACTTGAGCTCATGCTGATCACCACCTTTAAAAGCCCTTTTCTTCTGGTTCAAAAGGCCCTTGATGTCACTTGTAACCCATGGCTTGTTGTTAGCATAGCAGCATACTGTTCTTACTGGAACTACAATGTCCATACAGAAGTTGATGTAATCAGTTGTGCATTCAACAGCCTCTTCAATGTTCTCACTATGTGACCCAAGCAATATATCCCAGTCTGTAGTTCCAAAGCAGTCTCTCAGAGCCTGCTCTGCCTCAGGGGACCACTTCCTGAATGAGCGTGTAGTTGTAGGTATCGCCCTCACTCTTGGTTTGTATTGAGGCTGAAGCAGAACCAGGTTATGATCTGGTTTCCCAAGCGCAGGCAAAGGGGTGGCGCTGTATGCGTCTTTAACGTTTGCATACAGTAGGTCGATAGTCCTGTTTCCCCGAGTGTTACAATCCACATACTGGGAGAAGGCAGGTAATGTTTTGTCCAGCGTTACATGGTTAAAGTCTCCAGCGATTAGCACAAGTGCCTCAGGGTGCTGCGTTTGTAACTTAGCAACTGCGGAATGGATGATGTCACTCGCCATCTCGCGTTAAGCGAGGGGATGTAAACAATAACAGCAATCACGTGTCCAAACTCTCTGGGCAAGTAATAGGGGCGCAGACTTACGGCCAACAGTTCGATGTTGTGGATATATATATATATATAGTTATATATCCCTTTTCTCATTCTTCTTTCACACTTGCAGCTGAAAGCACTGCACTTATCCAGTATTTCAGCCTTATTTCCACAGATCGTAAGGCGTGTTACAGCTACTAAATAAATTATATATATATATAAATATATATAATCTATACTAATAAAAGGCAAAGCCCTCACTGACTCATTCACTCATCACTAATTCTCCAACTTCCCGTGTAGGTAGAAGGCTGAAATTTGGCAGGCTCATTCCTTACAGCTTACTTACAAAAGTTGGACAGGTTTCACTTCGAAATTCTACGCGTAATGGTCATAACTGTAACCTATTTTTCTCCATATACTGTAATGGACTTTAGCTCGATGGCCATGGGTGGCGGAGCTGCGTGTCACATCATCACGCCTCCCACGTAATCATGTGAACTGACTGTGAATGCAGTATGTAGAAAAGAAGGAAGAGCTCCCAAAGAGTGTTGAACAAAAACGCATACAAGCTTACTCATAAGTGCAGCTACTGCGGAAACAAAGCACGGTGTAAACCGTAAGTTTAAATTAAGTTTATGGACACGCTCCCGCTGCCGTTTATCATGCCTTCGTCGAATACTTTATTCGCGAGATACAAGTTTAATGAGAACACACAAGGTATAAACGAGACTTTGGATCACTTTGTAACGGAGTTAAAATTGCTGTAGCGAGAAACTTTTAAGTGCCAGGTCTTAGCTAACATTAAATAAAGCCGTGGACATCGCAACATCACACAAGAGAGCAGCTCACGTGAACTGACTGAACGCAGTACGAGTGATCACTTCCATGCGTCAAACCTGTTCAAAAAACGCGTTACACAATTGACAAGGTGGGAAAAGAATATGCTCCGAGCTGAGCTCCACAGCTAATGCGGTCTTGCGGAAGCAACTTCGTCACGCTGCCACCAAATACTCACAGAAAAATCCACAAGTTAATACACACGCTATCTCTAGCGTTTCTCCACACTCAATGTATTCCTTGCATCCCCGTTATACCCTCTGATCTCCCATTTCAATTCAGATGCCTCCAATTTCCAGTAAGGCTCTGCTTCGTGATAACAAATAATAAGTCTCAGGGGCAGACCCTACAAAAGGTTGATTTCGGGCAAGACTGCTTTTCTCCTGGACAACTATACGTTGCATTCTCAAGAGTGTGTTTGCGCAGCTTCATCATATTACAACTAGAGTGCTGAACTGACAACGTGCTATATAAAGAGAACTATAACAATCGTAATAAACGAGCAATAAAACAGCGGAGAACCTTTGGATTAAATAAAAAGGCAGCTTCCTTGGCAAAGCAAGGAAAAAGGATGGCCTTATATGTCATTCGTTTATAAAACAGCAGAGAAGCTGTGTAAAGGCTGCTTCACAAAAAAACAGCGGAGCGCCTTATATGATCAGGCAGTCAGCTAAAGAAGGGAATTAGTAAATATCTATAATCATAATAAACGAACAAAAAATAGTGTACAAGCCGCGGATTAAATAGAGGAAATGGGTACCTGAACAGTAAAGTAAGTCTCGAATAGCTACACAATAACTATAACAATCGTAATAAACGAACAATAAAACAGTACAAAACCGCGAAGCAAGGAGAAACGACGGCCTTATATGGCGTTCGTTTATAAAGCAGCGGAGAAGCTGTGTGAAGGCAGCTAAACAAAAAAACAGCAGAGCGCCACACTCTGAATGTATTCCTCGCATCACCATTATACCCTCTGATCTCCCATTTCAATTCAAATGCCTCAAATTTCCAGTAAGGCTCTGCTTTGCGATGACAATTAATAAGTCTCAGGGACAGATCCTACAAAAGGTTGCCATTGATTTGAGGCAACATTGCTTTTCTGCTGGACAACTATACGTTGCATTCTCAAAAGTAATCTCAGTGCACAGGTTGGTCATATTACAGCCAGAGTGCTGAACTGACGTGGTATACAAAGAGATCCTTAACAGATAGTTATTGGTATATTTTCCCTCAGTTTAAAAAGGTTTTCTTTTCTTCTTAATAAAAATTTAAAACCAGAAGCGCGGGGATTTTGCTATATACAGTATATATATATATATGTAGATCTGTATATATATGTATATATATGTGTCTGTGTGTATGTATGTATGTGTATATATATATATATATATATGTATGTGTATGTGTGTATATATATGTATATTTATCTGTATGTACTGTATGTATGTGTATATGTATATGTGTGTGTGTATGTATGTATGTGTATATATGTTGATATGTGTATATATGTATATATATGTAGATCTGTATATGTATATAAATATAGATATGTGTATATGTAGATATGTATATGTATATATGTTTATATGTGTGTGTGTCTGTGTATATATATATGACAGCAACACTCATAACAGTGACAAAACAATTACATTGACAATCAGGTTACGTTATTTTTAAAATGTTTCCTTTTCTTTTTCATAACTTCTTTAACACACTACTTCTCCGCTGCGAAGCGCGGGTATTTTGCTAGTATATATATATAAATAATTATATAACATTTGCTATTTTAAGTTATTATGTGGAGAAGGCTGGTTGGAAAATGGATGGAGCGATGGATGCTGTCTTTCTGAACATTATAAATATGTTTTTAGAATAATAATAAAGAATAAATTATATTCTGTGATTGTGAATTTATACTTGCTTGTTTGTTCTGTGGCTTTGGAAAATGGGTTATGAAAGAAAATGGAAGGGGTATTTTACTCTTTTTCCATAAAAATATGTACGGTTTGAGAAGATGACTCAACTAATTTATTTATATATAGCACCCTTCCAAATAATCACTCAGAAGATATTTTTCGGTATTTAACAGAGAGGAATAGAAGCAGTGCCTTTCAGAGAGCAACCATCACATGTTTACACCATTTGGGATTCAGGGAAACACATTTTCATTTATAACGAGTACTGGGTAAGGATCAAAGGGGGAAGGATCAAAGAATAGACAAAAATGAAAACACCTGACATGAATGTGACATTAAATAACCTGAAAGGTGACCAAGTGTACAAGGGATTATTCTAATGTTCTTTAAATATAAGAGAAAATGTCAGTCTGGACACAGGGTTTGAAAGTGAGAGGATAGGGTGTGACCCCATAAGTGGGCCAGCAGCACGTTTAACTACAGTGAAGTGTACATACCTATGACCAGCTTAACAAAAATGGCCAAATGATCTCGCTTCTTGCCTCTTATAGTTAATGTGGCTGCAAAGGAAGCAATCCATCCCAACTGTGGAGTCTTTCAAGATGTACACAATGAAAATCATTTAACAAGATGCAGAACAGCACATGGAAGACAGCAGCACAACATGCGGCCTATCTGATTTTCCAGTTCAGCTTCATCGCATACAGAAAAACAAAGTCTTAATTCTAGCACTTGTACATCTTGCTTTGTCACGACTACAATAAGAATCTTATTTTAATATGTAATGCCTGTAGCATACAGCATCAGCTGGTCTTAAAAGTGTGGGTACCCAGAATGATTTCTTCATATTTATCACGTACTGTAAAGACAGTGTGATCAGGTAGAGGCTGGTCAATTACTGGCAGGTATATGAACTACCCTAAGGCAAGTTGTTAAAGCGAACTAAAACTCCAGTTTGGAGTTGAACACGTTAGGTAAACCTCCATCCGTTTAATTGAAATCTCCGAGCAGTGCATATTGCATTCTTCGGAAAACTGATTTTACAACTTCCCCGGAGGAGATCTGTTGAAAAAGAAAAAAAAAAAAAAAACTTTATTTCATTTAATAGCTGCTAGAAATTCTTGTTCAGTGGTTTTGTGCTTAATTAACTTAACTCTGTTAATGGCACACAGTGGTTGAATGAACAGCTGGGGTCTTCACATTATAAAACCTCCAAGCTTCCTTTGTTTAGAATAACTTCAAGGGAGATGATTTTAAACTGACAACTTTCAAAGGGATCACAGATAATATTAACCATACATGCATCCATCAGTGATGACTCTGCTTGCAGTCTTTGCAGAAGAAGGCACAGAAGAGGACCTTTTAAAAATAAAAAAATGTTACACATGTTGGATGCATTAACCGATGCTAGAATATTGGTTTATACAGAAGAAATAATAAATGACTTAACATAAACGAGGAGTCCCATCCCCTCCCCATTTACACATTGTAATTAATCTACTTGATGGAATGTTTCAAACACAGCTGTGTGGCTTTTATGTGTAGAATTTACTTGCAGAAAACAACTAACTTTAAACCCACTGCAGCATTTTGGTGCTTTGTATTTATAAGATGTAGAGGACATCTTCTTGTTTTTACTCACAAGCAATATAAGTTATCAAAGACCAAGTCCGGGTGCCTAATTTATGAAAATGAAGAGTAAACTTAAATAAAGTTTTCCTAAACCCTAATAAAATGCTCTTGACATCAAACAGAAACAGACTGATGGTCAGCTGAGATTACCTGAACCAAGTTTACAAACACTCCTTTGTCTGTTTTTCTTCTTTGCTTCTGTTCTACACTGACTGACAAACTAAAGCTGATTGTGGTACAACTATCTTATTTCATGTAAGGCCAGCCGGGGTCCATAGACCAACACAGCCCTCTATTTGAGATTTTCAAATTTTGCTGGTAACTTTATACCTGACATGAGAAGTGGTTTGACATTGAAACCTAAAATGAACCTGCCTGAAGAGCAGACATTCTTTACCTGGACAGAATAAATGTTTAGACTTTTCCACAATCAAGGCAGCACGGTGGTGATTTAGGATCTTAATTTAATCTGTGGCCTGGTTGTCATCTATGTGGAGTTGTGACTGTGGGGTGTATATAACTGTAAGACACCTCTAACTCTCATAATCCTGATAAAGAAAAATTGGTACTCATAAAATGGATGGATGCACAAACAAGTAACAAGTCAGTACTTCCTATATATCAACTGACAAGATGCCCTTCAAAGCATTAGATTACTGGTCCTGTCACCAACATTTACACTGTTATTTTTATTATAATGTATATTCACCTTGATCCAGAACTGAAGATGACTTATATGATCAGGATATAATATAATATAATAATTTATATAGATTTTTATATTTGGAGTACAGACTGGTTAAGTGAGTTGTTCATTGACACACTGAGAATTGGAGACAGGAATCAAACCAGCAGCAATGAGGTTTAAAGTTCAGTGACTTAGCCAATGCACCACATCACCAACCACTTTCAGCAAGCCATATACCCTGCTGATTCTCAAATTGTATTCATTACTGAAAGATTACACATATGGCCAATAGGTGGTAAAACAGAGCAGCAGGTTGTGATGCCACCTATTAGCACCGACAATTTCATACCAGACTCAATGTTCTTTTGATTGGAATTGTCTTTCTTTTTGTATTTGTGTGAGGTTTCTGTACAGATTCTACTTGTATCCTACAATTACAATTAACATCAAGTAAACTGATAAATCTATGAATATAATAATTTTCATATTTTGATAAGTTGCTAGTGTTCCATCCATGGAAATTTCCTTCCTAATATGTACTGCTGCCAGGAAAAGTTTGATCCTTTGCCACCCTGAATGCGATAAATGGGCTAAGAAAATAGAAGGTGGGAAGTTATGGTGTAAAACATTCTGAGATATATCTTATCATTGAAGGCACCATACAAAGATTAAAAGTCTGTGATTAATTAAATAAGCAAAAACATAGCAAGCTGTCCAATCAGTGAGTTCAGTTTATGAACTTGTGAACCATTCATAAAATCATATACAAAAATGAAGAAAAATCTCCTATTTCCATGACCCTTGAACTTGTTGCTATATGTTTATTGTGAAAAGCTATAAGGTATTTCAAGTAGCAAGCCCCTCAAGAAACCCTCAGTGCAAACCCAGTTTTCCATTCCCACATGTCCTTGAATACACAGCAAACTCTTAAACTGTCACTGCAAGACAGGACATTAAATGGCCAGAGAACATTAGTCACTGCAGTTGCTGAAATTGTTGAAAATAATCAAAGCCCTGAAAACAGCTGCAAATGGGTTTAGTATTATAGCATTAAGCTGACACAATGTGATGAAAGCTGTCAGGATCCTTTCCATAAGGAATGTGTATTTTAGATTTGGTTAATCCCAGTTATGATAGCAGTGGCTATATCTCTGTGTCAGGCTCCTTCTCTTTTAAATGGTCATCTTCTTTAACAAATGGACTTAAAATATGAAATTTCATTTGTCTCTTACAAGAAAGCATATCAAGCCTCCCCCACCCCCTTTATTGGATATCCTGCATTTTTTTGTTCATGTCAGTAAGATTTTTAAAAGCTATAGCACATTACTGTAAGAAAGACAATACAAAATAACCAGCAAACCTTACAAATTTACTCTTGGCTTCCTTGTGCACTTCCCTGTTACTGCACTTTGTACGTGATTCGCACCCTAAAGCATAATGTGAAATAAGTCATACAGCGACACATTGCTTCATAATGTCAAAGGAATCTGTCTCAAATTACCTTCAGAGATTTTCGAAAATAGAAAAAGGGATTTCTGTTTAATCCTAAATCCCCCACCCCCCTAAAGTCCAACATGTCACTATGTCTTTTGACTGTGAGCCCTCCCATGGGCAAAAGGGAAGGCGGAAAGAGGTGGGGTGACCCATGACCTGCGCTTACAATATATCCAGAAGATGCCAGGTGAAGATGATCTCCTGCATGCCAATATTATCACATGCGGGAGGAGGAGGAGAGGGAGACATGGGAGACTCTTTAGACAATATCATTTTGTCTGCATTAGTTGCCTCTTAGTGAAATGACGGTCCATCTGTTAGGTTTGAAACAGAGCCCTATAGTGTTTAAAAGCAAAAATACAAATTTGGATGATTTGAAAAAAAAAAAGAATAAGTGTGGTTACGTAAAAATGTATGTACATTATGTTTATACGTTCATCTTATGGAATAGATGGTAATTAATTTTCAAGACAATACTGCTGGAAAGTCATTCTTTTTTTTTGTTGCCCATTTCCTGCTCATATCATCATGACTGCAACTCCTAAGAGCCTCTCAGCAACTTATGTCACTGGCAAAATGTTCATCCCAGGCTCAGTTCACACATCCTGGTGAATCCCCCCCTCTCCAATCCCGTCATGGTTCATAAAGGAAATGATAATGTTGGATCCATGGTATTCATTCAGAAAGAAGACGGTCATTCATTTGACAATTAAACTGTGACGGAATGGCATTCATCTAAACCTGGGCCTTAACAAAGAATTATTGAATCTAAGACATGAAAAGCTCAATCTTTGCCGTGTGCAGCACTCTCAGGCTAGAGAAGCACTTTACAAGATAAACAGGAAAACACAATTAAAAAAAAAACATCATTATGGAAGATGGGATGAATATGCAAGGTGAGTTATAAATGGCAGTAGGGCAATGCACAATTCATATGCATAAGAAAAAAAGTCAAAGGCTCACCTCTGTAAGGGGCTGGCAATTGTATTCTAAACTAAGTTGGCTTTCTGAGGTGCTTTATCAACTGACCTGAATGATACGGCTTTGTCTGCTCATGTTAAGATGAGAGGGAAAGAGAGAGAGAGAGTGTGAGTGCCAGAGGGAGGAATGGAAATGTATTTAAGATCTTCTATCAAATCTTCTTACAAGTCAAACACTTCCTCTTTGCATGCTTGCATTTCCAGTCTTGGGGACACCTATGGTTAAGTCTGCAAAAAAATCAGACAGGGATCCAGAACCCCATGCTTTGCAGCACACAATAGAACAAAAATCCAGCAAAGAATAGAGACAAAAGCAAGCTGAAGGCATTTTAAGACCCCTTACCTTTGAGTGTCAGCATACAGTTCGGAGGTCAACAAATCCCTTTAGCTTTGCCATGGCTGCATTTTCCTTTCACTCATCCTGTTTTAGTTTTAAGAAACCATTCTCTCTCTCTCTCTCTCTCTCACGCACTCTCTCTCTCTCTCTCTCTCTCTCTCTCGGTAAAGAGAATGCAAGATGAAATCACATTTAATACCCAACACACATCATTCATTTTTACAGTGATAAAGCATGCAGTCCATCCCATAAGCAAATCTTGAGATGCCAGCTGCCACTAAGAAGATGATTCTAATCGAAACACTGAAGTATAGAGAATGTACTTCTTTTAAAGAACCTCTATTGAATAACATCACTAATTCAAAATTGTAAAAGAAAAAACAAAAGGTCTGCATATGCAAAATTGAGGGAATACAAACAGATTGGCTGAGTGGAAAAAGAAGCAGAAATGGCACTGATTTTCTATCTCCAAAATATTTAATGATTATCAATTTATCAATAATTAGAAGTTGAAAACTTATCAGAATTGCACAAATAAAAATGAACATATGAGGTCTAAAGTAAAATCAAACTCCGTAGCCAAAAAGAAGCTACTGTTGCCTTGCTGATCTTGCAATTTCTCTGTTTTATATGTGTGCATGAAACATATTTCTTAAAAATAACAGAACTATAAACCTATTGCTTCAATTTAGGTTGCATGGCCAGAAATAAAAAAAGGGACGTATACACTCTCACTTTTCAGAGAGAAGTCCGGAGAATCTAGCAAAATAGAAGCATAGATGCACCAAATGGCCAGAGGATGGCAGTCTTGCTACCCTCTACATTAATAAACAAACCTGTTTTTACTTTTGCTATTAAAAAAGAAAGAAATCAGAGTTCCAGTAATAAGTCCCTAAGAAACTCTGGGCATTTGATAAAATGAATCCCCACTTCTGATCCCATCTCTGGAATAAATAAAATGTTTTTGCTGCATCCATGGCCTTGTGATCTGAATGGGACAAATGTATTAACATATTTATGTTTTTCTTATAAATGTCACAACATGCACATGTGAAATAGCCTCAATTGGATCCTCGATCATACAGTCTTTTCACACACCATTTCAGCTCCGTAATTACACTGCTTAATGTGGTCTCATAAGACTAGCTGAATTGTAATATACATAAATTTGTAGCCTAAAACAACTGTCTTAATTTCCCTTCAACCCATTAAAATAATAGTGCCCATATACCCTATTTCTGTCCCCAACTATTAAAATGCTTTAGGAATGCATTTTCAGAAATTCAATATGTTGACTCTTTATCTCTTCATGTTTCAAAGATCACATTACACTGCCTCATCATTTTCAAATCCCACACAGCTAGATTACAGAATTCTGAGAAGTTAAAATACTAAAAATGTAATAAAAGGTAATGCTGAAAGTATGTCATGTAAATAATACACTGTCCTACTTGCATCCTGTTTGTCTTCTATTCTGTACCCACATCTTAAGAAAATGAAGAAATGATGTAAGTATATTTTTTAAAACTGTAAAGTATATAATGAGCACATTTCTTATTCACATAATCTACTTACTTGCTTTTAAATACATAGTAAAAACTGACAGGCAGGCAGGCAGGCAGGCAGGCAGACAGACAGACAGACAGACAGACAGACAGACAGACAGACAGACAGACAGATAGATAGATAGATAGATAGATAGATAGATAGATAGATAGATAGATAGATATTCATTACCCAAAAACTTCAGTCTTTTAGTTCATATTTGGATAAACAAGGCTACAATGTAAATGATCATTCTCTCAAATTACATTTGTTTGCAGTGCTGGTATTTATCATATCTGTTTTACATGATTTAAATCTCACCTGATTTTTAGCTCTTCCATTGGGAATGCCCTGTGTACAGAGATGCATTGTTTTCTTCTTGGTATCTGGCAAACTATAGAACCATGAGTATAAATGAAGTGTTATAACCTAAAAAATAAATGAATAAAATAAAATAAATAATACATACAACTCTAATACATCTAGAAAAAACAGAATATATTCTTTTTGATTTTTGTCTTCTTGATACTTCAAAAGTTTTACTTGGTAAGGTAACAACAACAGAAAGAAAGGGCAAAAAATCTTAAAAGAGATCCGTATGTGGATCTATAGCCACATGTTCACACCTTGGAATTCAAATCCCTTTTCACAGAATACATATGAGTACGTATGTTGAGCATTGGCATATATGAATTCCTGAAACTGCTGAGAAAGGGAGAAGAAAAAAAAAACGTTAAAACCTTCCAACCAGTAGGAAGAATTAGAGGATGCTATCGGGAAACCTGAAAAATGACAAACTCATTATCTGTGTGACCTCTTTTTGGCTTTGACTTTTGCTAAAATCGGAAGCTATGATTGTGGAAGTGTGATGTGAATATCAATCTATCCAACCTCAAAGCTGAGGCATACTATTATGGGAAAAAAACTGCAGTCATTTCTGATGCATTGTATGTCACTCTCAAAGATGTAACAAAATACATAATCTCCCTTAATAATGGCCATTTTAAAGGGAGCCGATTGGGGAAGTGCACATGCTGTTCCATTATAAACACACTCTCATTCACTCAATATTTTCTTGCTTTCAAGCAATTGTTTACAAAATTACTGTGAAGGCTCCTGGCCCCAATATTTTTGTTGAACAAATTAATCTGAATAATCTAGCACTTCCTCTGCTTTTAAATACATTTCACTTAACAGGAAAATCTGCTCCTGACACTTTCTGCACAATAGGCCATAATATTAATATGTAAAAAAGCTTTCTTGTACACTGTAAAATATTGTTAAATTATTGAAGGTGGCATAAACCATATGAGCTCTGGGCAAGAGAGTAGAGAGTATGTGTAACAGCAAAAATGCTTTAATAACAGATTAATATTTTTATGAAATGATTTGCGAGTAAATTAATAAATACCTTTTTTTAAATTTCCCTAAACTATAAAAGTATTATTTTTTCCTTTCATAAATCAAAAAATAAACTGGTTTATTTATTAAAAATTAATTACAATAAAGTCCTTAATTATATTTATTCCAAGTCACCTGCATTATTCGTGTTTATTTTGAAAATACATCATTAAATTAAATGAACAGCAAGTGCAGAGATACGCTATATCTGTAAGTACTTCTTTTATAAATTCTTGTCATAAAACAGTACCAACCCATAGGGGTCAGTAAAAATTCACAAATGGCCAACTAAACTGGACAACAGTTTGAGAGTTTGTAAGTAAGCCTGTAATATATTTGTAATGCATAAGGTATAGCAGCACTAAAACGTAAAATAAAGCAAAAACAAAATCTAAATATTATGAGAGCTATTATTGAATAAGACATTTTCATTGCCAGTTGAGCAAAAAATAACAAATACATCAAAAGGTAAGAACACTAGTTTCTTTGTAACCAATTATTTTATGAGGAAAATAATTAAATTACTTTTTGTTAATTATTTAGTCACTTTTTAAAGAACAATCATTGCCCAAACTGTTTTGCTGATTCTTCATTAACTAAGCAAAACTTAACTGCCATATGTGTCTTTAATGATTTGGGTAGATGTGCCATACCTAGATGGCACACAATGAAGGCATTTTAACAGAATCGATATCAGTAATTTTAAAATGACATGACCAATAAATTTAATTATTAAAATTATTGTTAATATACTTTGAAAACAATGTACTATGACTGTTAACTTTTTATTTATCTATATTAACCTCTTCTTCACTAAATCTAATTACCTGTAAATGCTAATTGCTTTTTAAAAATGGCAGCTGTGGTACTGTATGACAACACAGAGGTGACTTCTGACCGATGTTTTACAAATAATCTACTAGATGATGAAAGGAATAAAAAATGTTCTGGGACAAATATACTGACTGGCTGTACAATTAGCTGATGTTATTTTTAATATCCTTACTTTTCCATTATGACTACATTTTCATATCTAACTGCACACCCCATTCCCCCCGGATCTCCATTTGATTTTGCATCCCCAACTTTACAATAATGATACCACAATAAGGCAGCGGTAAATTTTAAAAACAATGGGTCAGAGCTGTCACATGACTGAGGTATCTGTTGTGAGGGTTGATCTTTTGTTAACAAAACTGGAGTCCAGGTTTTCAACTCATTTGAGTGTCAGGTACAAGTGATCAAGCCACAGATAATAATCTATGTGTAATCTTGAAGACTTTGTAAAGTCAAAGGAGATACATTTAATATTAGTGACAAAATAAGAACAAATAAAAATGTGTGAACTGCTATGATCAGTGCAGTATATAAGCATAGTGCTCTCAGTGGTGTCAGATTACTTCTCTAATACTATTAGCAGTTCTGAATCAAAATAATACTGTATTAAAACTACTGCAACGTCACCATTTCTATTTTTTTTTCTTATATCTGTATTGTATTTTCTAGATACCACTTGAAACGAATAATGTTATTAGAAGGAGTGGCACTTGTTCAACTGAATTGTCCATTTGGAAGACTTTTCAGTTTTCTTGGACATCTTTGGACAACAGCAGGAAACCACTGTACCTTGAGAAAACACATGCAAAATCACCAATACACCTCCCACGGGTTACTTTAAAAAACATTACAGGAAATAAGTGTCAAGTTAGCAGTTGTACAGGTAATCTGAGAGAAAATGAATGAGAGGAAACAAATGAACTATTTTCATATCTAAAATATCTCTTTTCAAAATAAATGTGAAAGATTTTGAAATAATATGTGCAAATATGAAAGGCAGAACACAATTATAGCACCCATCTCTCTCAAACTTTTCTAAAGAGTACCGATTGTGGTAAAAAAGAACACGAAACTCTAAGCTGGGAGAGACAATAAACAGCAGCTGTCTTTCAAGATGATGAACACCTGTGTACCCTGCATGCGAGGCAGTCGAGTGATACAGAGAGCATAAAGCAGACTTCCCTTGCGGGCCTTGCCCTAACCATTCAACAGAGCTGAACGATACTGGACACCTGAGGGATTTAAAAAAAACAACATGTTTCACAGCATGACCTCATTTGCAAATTTATTAATCAAATGTTGTTCCTGTAGCAAACAAAAACATTGCTGATAGATTACTTTATTGTCAACATTGCAGTCCCTTATTTATTTAGTGCAAGTTTCTTCTTTACACCTTCTAATGCATTTGCCAATATTTTTGAAAGTCATATAAAATGATTAGAAAATATATACTTCTCAATACACAAGTTTAGCATTTTCATAAAAAATTAAGAAATGCCAGCACCATGAATAGCAATATGCAAAAAAATCTGGATTAAGGTATCCATAGTAAGTTACCCCAAAAATTTGTGAATAAGCTATAAAAGGAGAATAGTTTAGCTTTTAATCTTTGGTGTACAAGAGGCTGGCATAAATAAGTTTAATGTCAATGTCTAACCTTGTCACTATTGCCTACTAAAAAAGGAAGGAAAGGTTCTCACTCAGTGTATTCAGAAATTATTTTTTAGTTTTGAAAGTCACTTGAAGACTTACTACTTCACCATACGTACATCTAGCAGTTTTTAGAGAGCGCAATGCAATAAACAATGTGCTTTTATGCAAGATCTGTGTATGCTTTTTATCTCCTTTTGTTTAAAATCTACGCTTACCCTATTTTAAATACTTTTTTCTAATGAGATGCTTTACTATAAGAAATATAGTCTCTAATCCCATATGTACTTCAAATTTACATTTAGTTAATAAAAATGCAGTTACAGCTTTTCCGGTAGTTTCTTTACTGTCTTCAACTGCACTTGTTTTGGACTGCATAAGGGAAGTTTTCTATCTTGATAAACATCTTCGAACATTCGTGACAAGCATGACACTTCGTCTCCATGGAGTTCGCCTGAATGAGTCCAAAAAGGACCGTCTTTAATCTAGTTCCATTGTTAAAACGTCGAGATTCGAGGGCAATGGAGTGAGGACTCCAGAAGATCTGTATGGCTGCTTAAGCTTCACTTAAATGATCGGCTAGGCAGTTTAGGGATTTATCCTTTAAGGCGCATCTTTCTTCCAGTATTTCACTCTGTTTAAATATTCTGAGGGCAAAACTTAAAAGCATCTTACCTAAAGTTTGGTTTTTATGCCAGTATTCCATATAGAATATGCTCGTTAACTCTGTCTTTATATCTTTCTGTATATATACAGTACGTGCATACATAATGGCAAATCTGTCTGCACAGTTAATATATACAGGACGTTTATATAAAAATGAGATGTTAATTAAAAGTAGCACGTGCATTTGGTACATTTAAACATTATTTAATTCCCTTAATAA
Source organism: Polypterus senegalus (assembly GCF_016835505.1). Lineage (NCBI taxonomy): Eukaryota > Metazoa > Chordata > Cladistia > Polypteriformes > Polypteridae > Polypterus > Polypterus senegalus. Next base: position 62,079,061 of record NC_053167.1, on the reverse strand, counting down.
TTAGTGAACGCAATGAAACACAGAGTAATCTGTACATCACTCACAAGTTCTCATATACACGCGTCGCAGCTGTACGCGGTGTTTACATTTACTAGCCGCTAAAACGGCCACCAATTCTTCAACACAGGGCTCGCCTATTCTCTGGGCACTTCGTCCCTCACTCAGGGCAGCAGTGCGTAAATAAAACGAGTCAAGCATAATATGCAATCGGTTTTTAATTCACTCTTTATTTTGTAATCAAGGTCTTACTTTTTAAGGTTACCATTAATGCCCAATTGACACATTACTGTTCACCTAATCATAAAAATTCCTATGTCCTTATCAGTGAGGCACGAGGGTGCGTTTAGCTGGAGCAATAGTAAGTGCACTAGCACACCAATAACCGTCGTTTTACTTTTAATTACTTCTACTCATCCATTGTTTTCTACAAAGATTAAATAATTGCTGATGAAACATAAACCCACAAGCAAGAACCTGAATCATAACTCTTACTTTGAGTAAAAACTTTTTTTTTTAAACTTGGAAAACACTTTGCCTTTGAAAACTTTTGACTGATGACGTTTGGATAAACAAGCGGGTGTAGCGAGCATTCCGGATTCTCCTCACTCTCGTCGATGATTTACCGATCAGACTGTCTTGTGTGAAGCGCAGACAGGTGCAGACAGCAGCTAAACAAAGATCAGCTTTGTCATAAAATGCAACGCAGATGCAATGCGTATTAGTTTAAGCTTCTGCAAAAGTAAAGAAATGGACAGTTAAACTTTCTAAAAGTAAAATAACAGACATGTGTAACAGATGGATCGACTGGAGATAATTTTACTTTTTAAGAAGTTTATATGTTTAAAATAATAAGTAACGACATTATTAATTATTATTATATGAACACTATTTTGAGTGACACCAGGTATATTTTATAGGCGGAATCATAGTATTGAACTCCTAGTAATTTTAAACTGAGGATTTCAAATTATCAATAATGTAATTTCACTAATATTTGTTATTTTAAAGACGACATAAATGCATATTTGCTTTTGACGAGAATGTTAGAAAATCAGCTCATGATCACTTTATTGTTTCTTTATATAAAAAATGCTAATTTCCTAATGTCACTTTTCAGTTTTATTCAGAATTATTACAAGTCTTACTGATGCTCCAACATTTCAAAACATGGGAGTTTTTATTTCATATTTTAAACCAATTTAACCCGCACTTCATTCATTTAACATGAATTTAAATATAATGATATAATGAAGTTAACTGAAAACCCCAACATTTAAAGTATAATTTAACAAAAGAAAATAATTTTAGAACATTCATGGCGATCTGAAGCTCATTTTCTTACACTGATGTAAAACTCTAACCTACTGCTTATTTTGAAAAATCTTTCGTTATTAAACTTAAGTATATATTGTAAGGTTGCCATTGCATTAAATCAAAGATGAAATCAGTCCTACTAAATAATGTTTTTATTGGATTGTAAGTTTCGTTAAAACTTTTGTTATGAAATAAAAGTAAACCTGTTAAAAGGAGTTATTTATTTCTTAATTAAATGCGTTCATTTTAAAGGATGCAATGTTGTAAAAATACACTAAACTTCGCACACAGGCTACAGCATTTGCATTGCTGTATATGGTTTACACTGTAAAAGTGAAATGCATCGCTGCAAGAGATTATAATGAATACAATGAAAATTAACAACAATAACAATCAAATTAATAATATTTAATGTCAAGATACACATTATAATACTTTGTGTATTTTAGAAAACGTTAAAACAAAATGTGAATAAAATACCCAACATGCTCTGTTTTATATATTACATTTTAATCAAATTATCATACACAGTGCAGTATCATAAATGTGTTTGTGTGTGTGTTAGTATTGTAGCGCTTATAAATTAAACGTAATTAAGTGCAGTACACTCAAATTCATCTTCATTATCCATAAAGTGTAAGAGTAAGACAAAGTTGCAATTCTGCTTACCTTACAAAACCGATTAATATAAACGATAACTACATTAATTCAAATAATGGCGTTAAACTGAGTAAGCATAAAACACATCAGAGTCCAGAAAAATAAAACGACAATAATTTAACCGTGCAAGTGAACTACTTATTTTTAAGGGTACCTAAAACTTTGGAACCCACAATCGTGTCACACGCCAGGCCGAATAGTAAACAAAGCGTAAAAGAAAGCGAGAGAGGCAGAGACAGAGATTGAGAGAGAGAGAGGAAGAGAGAGAACGAGCAGGGACACTGCCCGAGACATGCCAGACCGCACTGGTCTCCGCCACAGAACCTTTATTCCTGGAATCGACACTCCTAAACATACAATTCCTTGCTCGTCCTCAAGTACAAAAAAGTTGGCTTAACGGAAAAGCCCGAGAGCCGCCCCGTACCTGAGAAAGTTCGAATGTGCGCGAGCGCGTGCGCGTGTGTGAACAGGCGAGCCGCGGGGTTCCGTGTATGCTTCAGTACGGCGAGCGTTATGTTTCAATTAAATACACTTGCCAATAAACAAATAAATGTGTAAGCGTATTTTATTTTTGTTTTACCGAAAGTTATCGAAAAGTGCTGAATGATTCATATGCAACAATATGAGGTAAATGGGCGCGTATCTATCTGCTCGCCTTTTACAGTTCACTTTTTTCCTTTCTTTCATCCGGCTAGTGTTAATAACACGAAGCTCGCAGTAGGTGTTGCTTTAATCCTCTTGATTAAGACCCGCTGACAGTTGCTGTCAGGCTTCTTTGTCCTGCTCTCCTTCGGCTCTGAGACCCAGGCAAACATTAGCAGTGCAAGCATGAAGAAAGGATCAAAGTGAAAAGTGCAATGTCAGTAACTTTACATTTTGGAGAGAGACAAAAAGGATATACGTGATTGCCAAGCCTTTACTTTTACTAATGTGTTGAATGAAAAAGGGCGACATTTCAGGGGGATACTGATCTCGAGGAGGACACACGTTGCTGTTAACTTATCTAAACAAAGTATAATCTAAGAAGCATACATACAGAAATCTGGTCTACGTGGATTTTCGAGTAAGTTTCAGCGTCCGAGTTTTTAAAGCATCTGACGCCACCAAAACTGACACATATGGCCCTCTCTCCATTTTCGAACCTGCTTATCCACTTCAGGCTTGTGGGCCGGTGATACACATGCACACGCGTGATCTTAATTTTCAAGTATCGTTGCATTGCTTTTTGAACAAATAAGGTAAAGTGAAAACATTACCATCAAATCCTTTCTGATCATAATAACGTACTTACTTCCTAAGGTCATTTCATGTAAATAGGTGAACATGGTGCGTTATCTAAACCTTACAGCATTAGTGTAAAAGTTCAACAAGTTAAATGTACAGCACATACATACATAAAGGGAAGTTACTACATTTTCATTGTAAATTTAATACGTTGGTTTGGTTAAATAGCTCCATTGTTTGTGTTATCTATCTATCTATCTATCTATCTATCTATCTATCTATCTATCTATCTATCTATCTATCTATCTATCTATCATATAGTGACATTCATACAGTATCTTTCAAATATGTCATTTTTAAATAAGCATACATCATTTTTCACCATTGAAGAATAAAGTTTATGTAAGCCAATAGATGTTGCACTGAAGCATCACATTTTATATTTAATAATTTCAGTTTTATTACTTTTAAAGTATAAGAAGTAACGTAGAAATTTTATGTACTTTTATGGAACATTAAAAAATGGCACACTATTTTTTACAATTACAGTTTCTCAGCTGTGCAATCCAAATTTTACTTTAAATAAGATTAAACAATTAGGCTTTGTTGATACATTTCCAAGATTATATAATAAAGCAATATATTTCCCACATCGCAATCAAAAGTTTTTTTGCAGGGGACATGTTATTAATGTATTGTTATTTTGTCAGAAGCAACTGTATACTGAATTGATTTTATTATATTTTTAAGATAATAAAAGTACATCCAGAAAACATAAAAATGGAAATAGTTTTTTATGGTGAGGCACTATAATGTACTATGAGTATTCTTTTTCGATGATTTGCAAATATTTGTGGTTTCTCCAAGACACTAATCTAGAGGAAGGGAATGACTATAATTCTGAGATGCAAGAAAAAAAGCCTATTTTTCCTAAAGGCTTCTCAAGGCATACTGTAAGGTCTGAATTTTTATACATTCATTTGCTTGCTTGGGACACCCAAGTGCTAACCTCAAAACTCATACAATACAACAAAGAAAGTGGCAAGTCCCTTTATTGAGTCATCCAGCTTGGAAACTATAGCAAAAAACAAAGCCTTTAGGTGTCACTCTGCTTCAAGAAATGAAATCCTAGGAGGTATCTGTCCACAAATCGTACTCTATAGCTAAGGTGTAACACATCTTTAGACACCTATGACTTCACTTAAGTGTATAGTTAGAAGCTTACATTTTATCATGAGATGTGAGTACAAGTTGTATGAATGTTGCCACTTATTATTTTGAAAGGAAGTTTTAATGAAAACCACAGAGGCCATGATAGCCAGAGGGGTTATGGTATCCGTCTCCAAAGGGAACAGATGCCCACAGTGAGTGAACATGTGTCTGTTTTTATCTATAATCTCCAAAGGAAGAAGGACCTTTTTCCCCTGCAGGTCTTATTCTGTCATACATAAAAGTTTCATTCATGAATTGTAAGTAGGCTCAAGTTCTACACTGAATAGTAAGCTTCTTTTCGTTTCTTTAATACAGGTATAACTTGAAACCATTGTAGGCCTTGCTTATACACATGCAGTCACTCATGTGGCCCAAATTAGAGCCGTCGATTAACCTAGCAAGCATGTCTTGGTGTGCCATGCAGGGCTGGTTCCTACCTTGGGCCTGATTCCTTTGGAAAAGGTTTTAGCACCTCACAACCCAGTTCAGAAAGTGGATGTCAAGAAGGGGAATTTAAATCCAATGAAACAGAATCTAACAGCAGAGTACTTTCTAGTCAAGCATTGACTGTAACAAATTTAAAACTGCCCATATCTCTGTTTGGGCACTGTATGTCACCGCTTGTGAAATAAATGATTCCTTATTAAAGTGGTGATTGAAACACTAGGTGTCTATTTTTCTTTTAGATCGATGGTGGGTAGTGGGGAATATCTTTAGAATGAAGTTCTTAGTTTCAAAGATGGTTTTCAATCAAATTTATCAAGTGACTTTGGCATGGACTAAATGCTTTGATTTTGATTGGTAAATATTCACTGCATATTGGAAGATGTACAATGTAACATTGTGAAAGATGTATAATTTTGGGATCACATATTACTAAATCTTAAATGATCCAAATGCAACATGTATGTGGTATGGCTCCTGAAAATGTAATGAATTACTCAAAGTCATTAGCATAATCTTAAACCAGAAGAGAGAAAGCTGAGGAATGTAGCAGGAACCAAATATATTTTGTATAAATTTTGGCATTCATTTCTTTTTTTAAATTAAACTGAATATATAACCTGTCAATAAATACTGAATTGATTAGGCTAAAACAGTGTAAGTCAACTGCTGTACCTACCTACAATCATTAATTTTATTTAAGCATTTTCTAACATATTTAATAAAAATAATAACACATAGATTAGTTTTCTTCTCTAATATCTGAAATTATTAACTTTTGTGAATCAGTACTGGATAAACAAAAAAAAAAGATGAATGGCTGGATAATTTTATTAAATAAACAGAATCAGCTAGCACCCTGATATGTCTCCTGGATATATTGGAGAGATTGCATTTATTGTAAAATGTACTTTTAAATAGACATGTTACATGTATATGTTTGGCTTTTTATGCTTTATATATGACAGTCTGCAAGTTTTGTTTTGCAAATGGTTATATCAAAATATGCATTTTTTTGAAGAGCTTTAGATAAGCCCCTTATCTTATTATACTACCTGCAGTGTGTTAAAACTGAGAAGCACAAAGGCAAAATAAATCAAAATGCACGTTATAGATTTGATGAATCCATGGCTACATTAAATTATTGTCATTCAATCTGCCTGAGTTGAAATTTAATCCTGATCCACTGTATTGCCTGAATATTAACAACAACAATAATAATAATAATAATAAATTGCACAATATTTTTAAAAATCAGTTAGCAATGATGTAAAGTATTAAATAATGTGCTTACCTGAGTTTACAGAATATATGATTTAGTTTTGCATACTCCAGGTAATTTAGAAGCAGAATTTCATAGAGGTTTGAAAGCAGAGCTACCTTAGCAGCAATACGGCTGGTGGTGAAATGCACAGAAAGATTGTTTATGCCACAAATACAACTCCCTTTATAGTTCTGGAGTTTTATTTAAACTGAAATATTTCTAAAAATAAAATGTATATCTTTTTCAAATTATATGGGAAGTTGCTGTTAAAAAAGTTGAAATGTCTTTGCTGTGTGCAGGTTATATTTTTGGAGTAAAACCTTATTAGTTGAATCTCTCTAATTATGTAAAACAAGTCAAGAAATGAGAATAGAATACAACATCCAACACGATGAAAATACCTCAGGGCACCATTAAGATTTACATGGGCAGGCTGAATGGTGAAAGCCTACGGAAGATTTGCAAAGACTTCATGCCTGCACAGTATACTGTAGGTACATACGTTAACTGCTGCAATTTTCTGTTGCTTCATTACCAACTCTGTGATTTTCTTTTCATTTGCACTTGGGGTCAGCTTCATATGCTGAAGCAGAGTACATTTACTTCAAGCAGCCCTGGCTAAATCAACAGGGCAAACTGATTTAGCATTACAATTCATTAAATAGCACCATTATAAGCAGAGCCTTTTTTAGATCAACCAGTGGAATTGTTAAATTCGACACTCTGTCTGCAGTAATCAAATGGGCACATTTTGTTTAGTGAGAAATTGATTTTAATAATATTTCTTGAGCTTCTATAATAGCTAAGTTTATATGTGGGGTAAATAAAGTACTATCTATCTATCTATCTATCTATCTATCTATCTATCTATCTATCTGTCTGTCTGTCTGTCTGTCTGTCTGTCTGTCTGTCTGCCCCATCAAAGTTTAAATCTTGGCACCAATCCTACATAAACTAGTGACATGCTTTCTTAAGAGATAATTTGAGCACATGTGCATTCATTGCAATTTTCTTTTGATCTATACACAGTAAACAGATTCTGTACTTGTAAGGGGTTTAATGGCCATTTAATTTAGCACAGAAACCATTTTACTTGTTTTTTTGCCTTTGTGAGGAGAAAACTGCCAGGCCTAGATACATTCCTGACCAACTTTGATTTGTTTTATTATAACTACACGTCATGGAGGTAAACATAGCAACTACTTTCAAAGCTATATACCCATGTGTAATGTGCATTAGATTCTCCTGGAAGAAGCGAAGCTCATAATATTTTAAAACACCATAGTTCACTTTCTCTGTTGTGTTTTTATAGGTTTTGATGAGCTGTCTGGTTTCAAGGAAAAAAGGATGTACATGACGTTCTGTGTAAGAAGATGAAAAAACTCTAAACATAGGCCAATTCTGAAGTCTTCTGTCCATCTGAGATTGAGACAGAGAGAGGTAGAGAGAGATGAATTAATTCACACTTATTTAAGTGTGTATACAGGTTACCACATTTGTTTTTATTACATAGTTATAACATATTTATTCTGTTATCATAGAGCAATAATGATAATGACCACATGCATACTTTTTGAGTATTCCTGTTGCTATGATATTCTTTGTGTCATGGTAAAAATGTGAACATGTATAGCAAATTAAATCTCTGTGACATAAAATGGTACAGTGAAATGCACAACCTTCTTTCTTACTCTTTTTCTTTTCTGTGCTTTGTGGACTAATTCCACAAAAGGATTCCAATTCAGTTAGAAATGGACACTATGTTATGCAAAATAGCTGTTTTGGTCTTGTGTTAGAGCATACTTTAAAAATCAATCAATCAATCAATCAATCAATCATACTACTTTAAAAAGTAGTATGTAAAATAATATAAAGAGATATTGACAAAACCTGTGGCACTTTTGCTGCCTCAGAGCTATAAGGCTTTAGGTTCAATACTAACATTGGTCAGCTTTGGATATTCTTCCCTCGTTCACGTAAATGTTTTCCAGGTACTCAAGTTTTCCTCTCACATTCCAAAGATGTTTGTTACGTTAATGAGGTATCACAGTGATATTGTATTTAATGCTACAGCCTCAATTAGCTGGATTACATTTCAAGCCTTCTCACAATATTGCACAAGTCTGCACATTCTCATTTTTCTTGTTTGGGTTAATTGGGGGAACTATACATTTTCCTTTTTTTGAAAAATTGTGGAAAGAGGTGCATATGAGTGCGCCCAGTAATAGTGTCCTATTCAAGGCTATTTTTGCTGTGTGCAACTGTGCACTGAGAAGAAGCAACATCTCAAACAGGCCTGGTTAATACAATACAATACAATTTATTTTTTGTATAGCCCAAAATCACACAAGGAGTGTCACAATGGGCTTGAACAAGCCCTGCCCTTTGACAGCCCCCCATCCTTGACTCTCTAAGAAGACAAAAGAAAAACTCTCAAAAAAAAAAAAAACCCTTGTAGCAAAAAAAAATGTAAGAAACCTTGGGAAAGGCAGTTCAAAGAGAGACCCCTTTCCAGGTGGGTTGGGCGTACAGAGTGTTTCAAAAAAGGGGGTATATACAATACCATACACAGAACAGAACACAAGTAATCCTCAATACAATATAAAAGTGCAATAGGAATACTGTTTTTTGCTTCTTGCAGCTGTATCTGTCTTTGACTTTTTAATGAAAAATGCGGCTTCCAGAAATGGAGAGAAAAATGGCTAAAGCTATCAGTGATGAGAACAAATGGTAGTTTGGGGTATTATTATAGAGGGCTTGTTTTTTATAGCTTAGCCACTTTTTCTTGTTGCAAGGAATCAAAATATTTCCATCCTCCTCATACCCACTTTGAGTTCTTATTCCTTCCTATGTTTTCCACCTAGTTGGCAATAAACAATTTACTTTGGATACTTTTTATCACTAAGCTGAGAAGTTTGCTGGAAATATCCAGTAAGTCTGACATAATAATATGTTTTTGAAAGCTTTAAAGCAAAAAGGTTCATTCTGCTTTACACTTGTTGCATGGTCAGACTATGGCTGACAGTGATCATGTAAC